>NC_133772.1:82250442-82317975 GCF_003597395.2 Chelonoidis abingdonii
CATTTTGTCGCTGGGGTTGTGGGAAGGGGCGGAGGGTGCGGGTCATTCCGTTCCTGTTCCAACCACCCGTGGTGTGACGGCTTCCCTTTTCAGCCCGTTTGGTGCTATTGTGAGTCTGGCGCATGATTTTCGAGAGAAATGGACCCGAGTGCTGGGACAATGCTGAATGATGTTGCCAGCACATCCGTCTGGTTTGGAGCTATTCCTTATGCTCCAAAGTTGACAGTGAAGAGCGATGATGCAATATATTCTCTTGACGCGCCTGACATAAATTGCCTGTGGCCAGTACGATGTGCTCACACCGTGGAAACGCCGCATTTGGATCGGGAAACAACCCTGAGTGGGGGATCAAACATCGTCATGCAATCTGGATGACGAGCGCGGCTCCTGCAGAACTCCAGGATGAGAAAAGCCACTTTCTGGACTCCTGTGGTGCCTGAAGCTCGCCCCCACCCTGTGCGCAGGACCACGAGACTGAGACGCATGCCCTATCACTGGAGAAGCGCGTGGCTATAGGCAGTCTGGAAGCTGGGCAACTCAACAGCTACGTCGTCGCCAACCCAGTTTGGAGTGGCGAAAAGTCGGACCGTTGGATGGGTATGCAGTATGCACGCCATTACATCGCCATCATGCTTAAGAAGAGGTGACTCTGGGGAATGTGCAGGAATTGTGGATTGGACTTTGCACAAATGCGGTTTCCCTAACTGTGAGTTGGCAATAGATGGACGCATATTCCTATATCTGGCACCACCCCAGCCTTGGCAACGGAGTAATTATCGGAGGGGATATTATATCTATATGGTTCTCCAGGTGCTGTGGCTCACCGTGGGCGTTTCACTGACATTTACACAGGATGCCTGGGAAAGGTGCATGCTGACATGCATCTTTCTGAACAGTGGCATGTTACAGGAAGCTGCAAGCAGGACTTTTTTCCCAGCCGGAAAACTCACAGTGGGATGTCAACATGCCCATTGTGATCCTTGAGAGACCCTGCTTACCCGTTACAATGTGCCTTGGTCCATGAAACCGTATAACAGGGAAGCTTGCAGGAGCCAGGCACGTTCACTACAGGCTGAGCAGGTGCAGAATGACTGTGGAGTGTGCTTTATTGGCTGTCGTTAAAAGGGAGAGACTGGAGAAGTCCCTACGGAAGCTAAGACAGTGGGCGGGAAGCAGCATCCCAGCAATTATTACCGGTGCCTGTTCCTCCATAAATAATTTGTGAAGGGAAGGTGAAACCTTCAGTGACGAATGGACTCCAGGCTTCAACGCCTGAGGCTGAATTTTGCACCAGGCCAGCGAGCAGTGGCTACTGATGAGGCCCAGACGGCTGCTTCAAGTAGGAATGCCTAAAGGAGCACTTTGAGGCCTGAAAGCCAAGCCAGTAATGTTGGGGTGCCTTCCACAGCATTAAGTGCAAGTGCACACAGGCAGTTACCCTGCAGTGGTCTGCAATTATTTGCATGCCTATTATTACTTGTGTACAGTATGTGTTAACTTTCTGTAATAATAAAAACGTTGTGACAGACCAAGAAATCCTTTATTAAAATACTAAAATACAGTACATTAAACAGGAAGTGGGGTACCGGGTTGATAGCATTACACTCACAGGTTGAATATGTTCTTCTTGAGGGCTCTGCCCTGACTGCCACTGGATTGAATATGCTGCATGGTGATGGGGGTGAGTGCATAGGTAAGGGTCTCAGTCTATCAGGCTGTGAAGGCGTGAACCGTATTGTGTTGGGGCAGTGTGGTTGTGTAGAACCATGAGATGCTGGAGAGGGTGTTTTGAAGGAAACAGTGGGGCACAACAGGTTTGGGCTTCCAGTCTGCGATGGGGTGAGGCAGCCCACGGCTAAGTGCATCATGCCTGCATGTCTACCCATTGACTGCAGGCGGTCTGTGTGGCGTTTCTTGAGCGCTTAGCACGCATCATGTGGTTCCTTGGCTGCTCCTCCTTTTAAGGCCCTCTGTGTTCTCCCTCCACTTTGTTACATTTTTATTTCTGTGGAATACGACCTGACTGCTTTCACCATGTCTTCCTTCGATTTCTTCTCTTCTTTTGGATGAGGTGCTCTGTGGGATAGCTGCCCACAATGCACCACTCACAACAGCGCTGCAACTGGTGCAAGTGTGGACACACTGCAGCGCTGGTTGCTGTCAGTGTGGACACACTGCAGCGCTGGCCGTACACAGCTGTATGACCACAGCTGTAACTACCAGCGCTGCAAAACTGTGAGTGTAGCCATGGCCTCAGTTGATAAGGAGGAGGGCCTTTTAACCCTCTCGGACTGATTCCTACCCCTCTCTTGCAGCTGTCTGTCCTAAGTTTATCACAATATGTAAATACACAAAACCACAAACATTATCTCCCCACATGTCTTCTGTCCCTTAATTATTTTGCAGGATGTTTAACCCTTTCTAGCCAAGCATCAAAAATCCTTTCAGTGTGACAGCCCTTCTCGGGGTCCACTCTCTCTCAGGGTTAAGCCATAGGCTCCTCCACCTCCTGGAACCCCACTGCTCAGAGCCTTTGGCCCACCCGTCTCTCACTAATCTCCCTTCATTCTACTGCTCCCCAGTCACTTACTGCACAATGCGCTGTCCACTGGGGGAAAGTTTATCCCCCACTGCCACCAGTTGTCACAGAGTCACCAGGGTGATGCTCTGGGATTACTCCATATAAAGCCACACAGGACTCTGTGGGAGCATGCCTCCTTTCTCTGAGCATTCTGGCTTCAGAGAAAGACGCTTCCGCAGCATTGACCTTTATGGGTCTGACCTCAGAGCATTCAGCATCCCCTTCCACACTGTGTGCTTCCTACAGCGAGTCTGCCTGGGTGGGGCTCCTGGGGAAGCCAGAGCGCCCTGCACCCCAACTCCACAGTCAGATGTGACTCTCAGCCAGTGTAAAATGGAAGGTTTATTGGTCAACAGGAACACAGTGTAAAACAAAACTTGTTGGCACAGAAATCAGTGACTTTCAACCAAGTCCATCTTGGGGAGTCCTGAGCCAGGCACCCTGGACTCCCCCTCTCCCAGTCCCCCCAAACAGACTGCCAGCTTCCAGCAACCTGACTTCAGACACCCCCGTTGCTGCTCCTCCTTCTCTTTGTCTTGCTTTTTGGGCAGTCACCTGGTTGGTTGCATCCCCCTCCTGGGTCTCAGGTTACAAAGGGCACTGTCATAGCATATGTGCAGGCAGCTGGAGCAGCTTCACCTCCCCCAGAGGTTTCAGCCAAAGTTGCACACCCCTATTCCCATCACTGAGGTATTAGTGCAGCACACAGGGAAACTGAGGCACACACAGTAGTCATGCAAAACAGTAAAACTCACATAGGCTCAACAGTAAGACTCTCATACAACATAACAAGGGAAATCCCCACTTCATCATAGGCTGACAGTAAACTTGATTAAGGCTTGATTGAGATCCTTGTTGAAGTGGTACCTTCTTACTCAACAGATCTGTTCTGTGTGTTCAGAGCATCCGCTCACTTCAATAGCTAAAGTTTTTACTACAGCTATTGCTATAGATCTAACAGTGAACTGGAGTAATCCTGCTGTACATTAGCAACAGAATTGTTTCACTAAATTCTAATTGCAGCCCAAATTCTCTTTCAAGTTACACTTGGGCAATAATCTGGAGACAATGGGTAGTGTAGGTATAACTGAGGGCCAAATTTGACCTGGTCACTAACTATTACTAGTGGTGCATAAATTAGAAAGATCCCATCCGGACTTTCAGGTCCCAAACTGACTCTGCAAGGCTGCCAGTTTAAAACCATATGTGCACATCTTTTATTTACAAACTTACCTGATTTGCTGTGGAGTCACTGAGACACAAGAACTGTGGATAGCAGTAAGGCTAGAGAGACAGACTTTGGAGCAGAAGCTCCACACTGAGGTGACAGAAAAGTGTTGTTTCTCATGAATTTTTATGCAATAATTAAATGATAAACCCAGCTCTGAATCTGGATAGCTACACTGTTCCTAAGAAGCACTAACCCATCCATCTGCACTTAGTTTTTTTAATGCTTTGAAATGGCTGCTGTTGATTAGGTTTTACCAACTTTTGTCGTATTATCTAGACATTTTTCATCATATTCCTTTGAATGATGGGTTTTTTTATATTTATTTGCAAAGTCCCCAAATTATTTCCTCAAAGGGAACTGTTTTGATATTTAAAAAAAGGCATTAATGGCCACAGCCAAGCACATGTAAGTAGACATAGGCCTGGTCTACACTAGAAATGTTGCCAGCACAGCAAAGTCAGTTAGGGGCAGGGCCGGCTTTAGGAAGTGCAGGGCCCAATTCGAACATTTTCAGCGCGGCCCCGGCAGGGATGACTGAAAAAAAAAAAAAACATAAAGAAAAGCCTTTCATTTCTTAGCAACTGGTTCCCTATAAAAAGTTCTGCCACAGTATGTATTTTTTGTACCAATAGGGTTACCATACGTCCGTATTTTCCTCTCAGATGGCAATTTAAGAACCAAAAAGCCTGACATGTCCGGGAAAATACAGATGTATGTTAACCCTACCTAAAGTTCTTTTTTAAAAAGATGGGTCTGAACTAGAAATGAGCTCTGCCACTCCCTGAGGGTGTGCTAGGGTGCATGTGGGGGTCCCAGCTGCTCCATACCCACCTCATTGAAGCAGGTGTGCAGGCTTACTTCCCTGGGAACTGCAGGGCACCAGTGGACATGGGGCTGGCTAGAGGTGTGCCAGGGGGAGGGGCCTGGAGATAGGGTCTGGCTGCAGGCTGGGCAAGGGGTATGGGGCAGGGTGGAGACAGGGGGTGTGGGTGGGCTGGCTGGCTTCAGGCAGGGGGGTGCAGCAGGGGTTGGTTGGAGACAGGGCACGGGATGCAGGGCGGGCTGGAGACCGGGGTTGGTGCAGGGCTGGAGGCAAGGCAGGAGGTGCGGGGCTGGCTGGAGACGGGCTGGCTGTGGGCACCGGGTGCAGGGCTGGCTGCAGACGGGAACTGGTGCAGGCAGGGCAGGAGGTGTGGGGTTAGTGCAGGCAGGGGGTGCAGCAGGGGTTGGCTGCGGGCAACTGGTGCAGGTACAGGGGGTACAGCCTATCCTGTATGGTGAGTGCCCCCTCCTCTTCCCTCCCCCACCAGGGTAGCAGCAGCAGCCCGGGGCTCAGGGGCTATTTAAAGGGCCGGGGGCTCCCCTGCTTCCACTGCCCTAGCCCTGTAAATAGCTGTGGGAGCCCTGGGGAAGTGGCGGGGCTCCAGGGACTATTTAAAGGACCAGAGCGGCAGAGGCAGCTGGAGCGCCCCCCCCACTCCAGGGCTCTGGGGGCTATTTAAAGAGCCTGGGGCTCCCCTGCTTCTACTGCCCCAGCCCTTTAAATAGCTGAGGGAGCCCTGGGGAAGCGGTGTGGCTTTGGTGACTATTTAAAGGACCGGGGCGGCAGAGGCAGCTGGAGCCCCGGCCCTTTAAATAGCCCCTGGAGCCCCCTGCTACCCCAGGGCTCTGGGGGTATTTAATGGGCCCGGGGCTCCCCTTCTTCTACCACCCCAGCCCTTTAAATAGCCATGGGAACCCTGGGGAAGCGGTGGGGCTCCGGTGGCTATTTAAAGGGCCAGGGTGGTAGAAGCGACAGGTGCCCTGGACTTTTTACATAGCCCCCAGAACCCCACAGCCCTACCCCAGGGCTCCAGCAGTGGGGCTCTGGTGGCAATTTAAAGAGCCTGGGGCTCCAGCCCCTGCTGCAAGCCCCAGGCCTTTTAAATTGCCCCCCTGGGGAAGCTGGGCCATCCCGGTACAGTGCACTGGCTTTTGCCAGTACACCATACTGGGGCTTGGGCAAGGGGGCCCTCTTAGGGGCGGGGCCCAATTCAGGGGAATTGGTTGAATTGTCCTAAAGCTGGCCCTGGTTAGGGGTGTGATTTTTTTTCTGACAATTATATATTGGCAAAAGCCTTAGGGTAGATACAATTATATTGGCAACAGTACTTTTTTGCCAGTATAAGCTAAGCCTACCAGAGGAAGATTTGCTGGTACAGTTATGTTGGTATAGCTAGACTGACAACCCTTTTCTAATGTAGGCCTGGCATTACAGTAACAAATGAATGTGTGTGCGCACAGGTGCAAGCCAGTGGAGGAACACATTTTTATTTAGTTAACAGATTTATGGGTCCAGCTTTCAAAAAGCTTACAGGAGAACAATGTAAAGATAACAGTACATAAATCTCATGGTTATGTGTACTCTTCAAAACAAAGAGAGGAATTTCCACTACACAAGCAAATGTCATTTCAAAATATCAGCCACACCACAGAAGAGAGGCTGACCCCATTCGGATGGAGGTGTTTTTATAGTTAGTTTCCATCTTAGGTACGTCACCTCATAACCACTAGCTTTAGAGCTAAATGTATAATGGTGTACTACTGTGGAGGGTGAAGGCCTGGTTTTCAAAGCTTTAAAATATGTAGGCTCCCAGAAACCCAAGGTTTGCATGCTGGCAATGTGCACTCAGCCATTCATCTTTCTGAGGTAGGCAAACAGATCATGCAGTTACTATAATAATGGTGCTTTGGACAAATCCTAAAAAAGGGGGAAATGTCATCTGGTCCTGGTGGACACTAAAGATCCCTTGTTCCTCTTTGGAAGTGATAGGATGACTTTGGTGACTTTGGCTAAAATTTGCTCTTCCCCTGACTTGTGCACTGAAGTGTGTGCTCTGTGGCTGTTGGTGACTTCTGAAAACAAGTGGGCTAAACTGAAATGTAAAGATGTTTTCTGGGTCAGGTTACAGCAGCAGCCAAAAATCCTACTGTATCTGTATCCTACCATTTTGTAATGGTGCATAATGTCTACCTACTGCTTACGCTGAGGAGCCTCCAATGCCCCTTTCATCTCAGAGACAGTTGCATTTCAGTAATGTTTTATGTCAATCCCATAGTGTATATAGTGCCTTGGGATCCTTTGGAGTGAGAGTTGGTAATAAAAATATAAGGCACCACTGTCCTGTTATTAAAACCTTGTACTGACTTATGAAAACTAAAAATGCTCTTTACAAATGGACTTGGGGAAAACTTTTTTCTCCATCTCTATTTCAGTATCATCTTGTTCCCACAAAAGAAATGAGATGTTCTGCAGAGTTATTTTCCTTCTGGGGTAGGGTCATTAGAAGGAGGACAGACTTTAGTGTAACACTTGGAGATCTGATAGCTTTTGCTAGTGCTCCCTAGAATTGTATGGTTTGAGACTCCTGGTAGAACTTCCTCAGTGGAGGGCCCTCTGCTCCAGAACTCACTCCCCCTGTTGACCTTCAGGTTATGGCATAAGGCCGATATCTCATGCTTTTGCCTGAATGATGTTAGTATTGAGTTCATTCTGTGGAATAGTCTTTGTGGACAGTCTATTATTAGTCCTGATTGTTCAATACAGTGTGTTGTGTACATATTGTATGTGTACCCCTGAGACTGTTTTGTGTTGATTACATTTTATAAACTAGTTCACACATTTCATCAGCTTTCAGAGAGAAATATTATAGACAGCCATCTGTTGTCCACCATGGGAAGATTTTGGTTCACAACCTGCAGTTGTTAACAATAAAATTCTTCAGGACTGCAGGTACTTTCTCACAGAAAATGTGGCCCACAGGTGTCTGCTCACTCCCCTTGGTACATGCATGGGTGGTCTGTGTGCAGAAGAGAAAGAAGCCAGCTCACTGTTTAGATCCTCAACAATTATCAGTTCTTGAGTAATTCTGAGATCACTGTCTGAGTAAGAGACACTCGTGCAGGCTTCTACCTGTCTTCCCTAGCATGAAGCTGTTACCCACCAGTTTGCGAGCTGCATGCAGTAACAAGTTGAACAATTCTGGAATTCTGGCCTCAAGCCGTAATGCCCTACAGTGGAATATTAGACTGCAACTGCTGTTTATCTAAAGGGTGCATGTCTGGACTTTATGTTAACTCACAATAATGAGATAACACATATTCAGTGTAGTTACACCCACTGCTTTTCTTTATTCAGTGTCCTAATGAACTGGCTTTTGTGAGTGGCTTATAAATTATCTTTAAACGTTAATTCTGCACTAAAACTTAATATTGGTGGGCCAGCTTAGGAAGGAATTGTATGCCATCTTGAAGTTTAGAAAGGTGATTACAACTATATTGTGTAAGACATTTAGAAACTTAAAAACACCTCTCTTGCCTCGTTATCTACTTTGGTGTTTTTCCAATTGCAGCCATCAGTTTTCTCCCCATTCCATGCTTTTAAATCTATGTGTTAGTCCAATATTTATTGCACTTACTATCTCTTGATCAAAAGTCAAACTTCACAATCAGATGAATTCAAGGGAGTTAGGTGCCTAACTTCCATTGAATTTCCACATAAGTTTCCTTTAGGCTTCTTTCAAAATTCCAGCCTATATATTTTGAACATTTATAGCAACTGATTTTTCTGACTTTGAATAACACAAATTACACTGGGGGGCGGAGGGGGGAGAAAATCCATTATTTCCCATATACTCTCCCCAGTGGTCAGTGCAGGATTGTAAAATTCCTGCTGTTTTGTCAGGTTCAAATACCTTTAAAGTGGCTTTACCTTCCTTGCCAGATAGAGTAAAACAATGTCGTAAAGATAAAAGAATTACCTGCTTGTTCCTTTTCCTCAGTGTGTGTGTGAGCATGACAGTTTGATCTGTACAAATGTACAGCAGTTAGTGATTAAGACATCCCAGCTTGGGACTCATACTTTGGATTGTTGTCTGGGACAGCATCAGGAAAGCAGAGGCATTGCTGCTCCTTTGTTGTTTTTTATACTGTCAATGTACAAAGACTGATTTTAATTTCCTTAGTGTTGTATCAGCCAGGCAAGGTACTAACAAACTTCAACAGGACTTTATTTTTAAAGTGGAAACTTCTTTACCAAGCTGCTGCTGCACCCTCTGTAACTCTCACTCTGCCTCCTCAACTCCTCCCCCCTCCTTCCTGTTTCCTGTCCTTTTCAGACTCCCAACAACCAGTGCTCCCAGTTCTAATAATTTGAAGCAACATGTAAACACCACACTCAACGCTCTAGAAAAAGGCAAGTATTTCTACATAGGAAAGTATCATACTTAAAAAAAACAGCTGTCCTCTCTGATTCAGATTCTGTTAGCTGATATTGATTTGTTTGATCAAAGCCTAAATAAGTGGATGTATCATGGCCAAGATTTTTTAAAATTAGTGTTGAAAGTTAGTCTAGACGCAATAAATCGACCTCCGAGCGCTTTCCTGTCGACTCCTATACTCCAGCACTGCGAGAGGTGCAGGCAGAGTCCGTGGCAGCAGTCGACTCACTGCGGTGAAGACACCATGGTAAGTCGATCTAAGTATGTCGACTTCAGCTATGGTATTCACATAGCTGAAGTTGCATAACTTAGATCGATCCCCCTTCCCCCCCAGTGTAGACCAGGGCTATGTCTATGTTCAGGCACCCAAATATAGGACCTAAATTTCAGAAGTGATGAGCACCTTGAAGCTTCAGTAGATGTCATGCTTTTTGGGCAGGGGATTGGGGGGGCCTCATTCACAGCATTTCTAACTATCAGGTAATTAATTTAGTTGCCTAAAATTAGATTTAGAAGCCTAAATTTAGGCAGACACTTTGGATAATTTTGGCCACATCTTTAGAGGGCTCTCTAAGCCCAAAATACGGGTTTTGTGTTTTAAAAACAACAAGTCTTATAAAGCCCAACATAAATTATTTCAACACCTTTACAATAATTCATGCTCAAGAATATCTTGTCCTTTAAGGTGTCCAGCAGTTCAGTATCCCTACAATTATTTGCAGTGTTGATCTCAGGATATGAGAGAGACAAGGTGCGTGAGGTAATATCTTTTATTGAAGTAAAAGATATTACCTCCCTCATCTTGTCTCTCTCATATTCCTGTACCTATTTGTGAGGAGAAACTTCATACCACATACTGAACTCTCTGGAATCTTGATGGACCGAATAATAGAGCTTCTACTGCTTCCCTCCCTCACTTTCCACCTACAGAATACCTGTCTCTTCCCTGATTCATATAATTTTGCAGCTGCTTGTCCTGAGTCACCCAATGGGCGTTTTTCTACTATACTGAGGTCTATGGAATCAGCACTGCAATCCTGTTGAACTTTCACTGCTCTGCATTTCCCTGAGGGCAGGTGCTGTGCCAGCTCAATGTTTAACTTCTGTCTCACAAGCAGGATAAGGGAAGGGAAAGTCAGGGCAGGAAAGAGACGTCACAGAGAAGGAGGAAGGTCCTGGAGAAATCAGTCCTCTTTAAAAACCTTGCGCAGAGGGACAGTTGGCAACTGCTTATATGTTTTGCAGCATACACTCAACTTTCTTTACTTGGCAGCCAGGATGCAGGATGTGAGTGGAATATTGAAGGAGGGATTCCTCGTTAAAAGGGTAAGAGCTCAGTCAAGACAGGAATTGGCTTTCTTTTGAAACGGATATATTTTGACGGACTTAACTCTTTTAACTGACTGTTGCATCTGAAATGAGGGTCTGCTGGAGCCAGGCCTAGTGCAAGTGTTTGAAAGTAGTTATAGGTTCTACTGTTAAGCTCTTCTTCAAAGAGAATTTTTCTCAAATGTGTAAAATCTTTCGAATTGGTGGATGCATTTTAAGTGCAACCACAGAACTTCTGTCTAAGGTGCATGTATTTATAGAGTTAACCTCTCTGGTTCTGGTTCCCTGCACCGATGTTTTCATAGTGGGTGGAAGAGCCATTGGTTATCAAAAAAACAACATTATACACTCACCAGAACATTCCTCAGCAAATTGCAGGTAGAGGAACCTAGCAGAAGCCTGCGGTAGCAAAGGGATGGAGGTGGGAGTTAGAGTGAGGAGTGAAGCTTTCAATCTCTGCTCTTGGAAGAGGCTTAGAGCCTCTCTGAGGCTAATTAGATTGGCATTTTGCGTTCCACAGCCTGTGCAAGGGGAATTCAGAAAGAAAGAAAGGAAGAGAAAGTATCAGCTTTATAGAAGATCAGAACATGTGCATGAATGCAGGCACATTATGAAACAGGACACACTCTCATGGCTGCGCATAAGAGGCTTTCAGCTAAAACCATGGAGACAGCAACTGAAAGAAGATCTGTGTTGCAGGTCTTCCCACCCCCTTGCAGGGCTGGATCACAACCAGTAGTGGAAAGGGGAACTTATTTCTGGGCAGCAGATGCAGAAGCTTGTTATTATGGGTCTGTCTTAATTGTTAATAATTGTCTTTATTTTAACACAGAAAGGGCAGTGCCGATCAGGAGCTTGTGAGGCTTAAGCCACCTTGGGAAACGCTTCTGTGCACTATACAGCAGCATCACTAGTGCTAATGTGAAGGGTGTGACCCAAGCAGGGCTCCCAAGGCAGCTCAGGTAGTAAGAACTCCCCACTGTCTGACAGCCATTCTCAGCCAGGGAAGATGAGGACCTCTGCTCCTCACTGAGAACACCCAGGAGCAGAGCTTTTGCTGCTTTTTTCCCCTCCGTTTCTGTTGGAAATTTTTAAATTAAATATTTAATTTAGGTGGGTTTGTCCTGAACTGGAATATTTTGGATTGTAAAGTGGCCCCAAAACCTTTTGTTTTGAGTCATTTCAACAGAAAAATGAGTTTCCTGAGTATGGTTCATTGCCTGATAGGAGTTGTAGTTCAGGCCCCCATTCTCTCCTATGAGCTGGTGTCCCTGGACAGTCTACCTTTCTCATCATGCAATGAAGTCTTCCCTCTGAGCAATATGGTGTTTCATGGCAGTGACGTGACTACTGGTGCATGATAGGTTTGTCCAGCCAGGGAGCCTTGCCCAGAGGGGAGAATGGGGGTAGTGGTAATCAGGTGAACTGAACAACTCCCATGAGTCAATGTGCCATCATAGAGAAATACAGTTGACAGTTGAACTGGTCTGTTCAAGAAACTGAAGCTAAACACTTTGATTTTGAGAATGTTGACAAGTTGTGTTTGGATTGAAAAGGCTGAAGTGAAATGTTTTGTTTCCCAATGACATTTTTTTCTAAACTTTTCATTCTGCAAAAAAACTTGATATTTCACCTTTTTGTCCAATATGGGACAAAAACATTGAAATAGGAGAATTTTCTGTTGAATGCAAATTCCAGTTTTCACTCAGCTCTACCCAGGAGGCATAAATGCACCAGAGCAACTGTGAGGCTGTCCTGGATGCAGTGCTTAATTTGTGCCGGTGCTTGCCAAGACTGCGCCCCAGTACCTCTAGGCGTGGCCATTCATAGCCGTGGCATCTCTGGGCTTGCTGCATCAGTTATGAATGTAAAAAAATTAGTTGAGCCCTGGCACCTCTTTCATTGCAAATTAAGCACTGCCTGGATGGGCAAAGGAGTGGATTTGGAGAACCTCTTGGTCCAACTGTAGCAGTGGAAGTGAGGCAGGCAGGAAGATCTAAGGGCAGCAGCTGGAGAGGTGGTGGAAAGGGGTGAAAAGGAGGAAGGAATATAGAGTAGGAGAGAAAGGAAGGGAGAAAAGAGATTGAGGGACTGAGTGAGAGAAATGGAGTGGGGAAAAAAAAGAAGTAGAGGTTCATTAAGGTGAAGAGAGGAAACCCAGAGTGAAAGACTATGAATAAACACAAGACAAGGCCATGTAAGAGACGAGGGAAAATACATGAAGGAGAGAGACTGACTCACTAAAGGGAGAAAGAAGAAAACAGGTAAAACAGACAATGTTAACTGGAAGAAAAGTAGCTGAGGGAATCCACAGGCACTGAAAAAAGACAGAGAGAAGGAAAGCAAAAATGGAGTAAAGGAAGAGCGGAAACAAAACCAAAGGCTGATCTGGCCAGTTAACTTTTGCTTAGCATGGGCAAGATGTCTTCAGACTTAGTCAGGTTCGAGAGAACCACATTACACCAGTTTTCATAGAAATTGTTAATGTTCCCAATCCCAAACACAGTCATGACCCATGATTCCTGCAGTGACTGGACCTTGCACATTCCCCAGTCTCTGCCTTACCCACCTTTTTTAACATGGTGAAGCCTCCACTACCTTGGTATCTCACTCACTGACTGCAAAGCTTCATCTCCTGTGAAATATGTAAAGTCAGCTCCACTGCACCATAAAGCTGGAACTGCCACCACAAGACAGGACCAGGTGTGTCTGTGCCACTCCCTGGGCAAGCTCTCCTTTAAAACCAGCCTAGAGCTCCAGTTATTCACACGCCTGAATCAGAGATTTTTGTTTGTATCCCAGCACTAGAGCACAAGAGGCATTTGGCAGTTTAGCATCCTTCACTTGGCTGGGATAAAAGGAACACACAGGAAATGGAAGCATAGTGAGCAGTTTAGTCACAGGAGATGGGCAGCAGGTCTGATATGACTAAGCACCAATTTGCATTAGAGGAATGTAAGAAAAAAGCCAACTGTTTAGTCAAGAGTTTTCAAGGCTGCCTGGAACCATGGAACCTACCAACATGCAAAACTGAGAGAATTAAACTGAAATGTGCTCATCATGCAGACATGCTACTGCTGCCAGCAGGCTGGATCCTTGGAGGCGCTGAGCACGCTAACTCCCATTGACTCCAGCTCAGAGTTACAATACAGTAAATTCTGCCCAAAACCCAGCTCCCTGTTCCCAATGTTGCAGACTGGTCATTCCTCTGAGTCACTCATCCGCTTCGAGTTTTTGCCAGAAAAATTCTCACCATCAGAGATGAGGCCCATGTTTGGGAAAGATCAAAAATTGCATCTTTTGTTCAATGATTTTATAAAGACAGAGGAGATATATTGACAAAGGAAACTTGCCATGTTGAAGATCAACTTGTGAGTTTCTGGTGGTGGTAAACTGATAAATTTGAAGTTGCTTTCCTCTTGGTGGGAGAAAGAGCTGCACAAAAGGCAAACAATGAATCTGACAAAAAGATGGGGAAAAGCCCTCTTGATTTCAGATCACTTTGGGATTTAAACTACCCAGCTGCCACTAGCAGTCCTTTCCAGACTTGTCTTTTAATTGAAACAATCTAACTCATAAGAAATATGACCTTGAACGTTCTCTAAAGATATCATCAAGAGTCAGTTTAGAAAACAAAGTTCCCAGCATCCATCAAGCTCTCCTTAGAATGACTTTGGTTAAATAATTTTGGGCATTTATCAAAATTCCAGGGTAATGTTCCACAAGAAAGTCCATTGCAGTCTCTCTCCAGATTTGTTGGTTGTATTATCACAACATACATAACCATTCCAATGAGACTCCTAAAAATATGTCTTAATATAAGGATAATAAGAGTGTTACCATGTCTCTGTGCAAAAAAAAGGTAGGTGGAAAGAGAAATACTCCTCTAAACTTGTCTTTAAAAGTAACCAAGGACATTTCTTTTGGTATAGGGACATATTGTCCATAACTGGAAAGCAAGATGGTTTGTTCTGCTGCAGGACAAGCTGCTATATTATAAACTTGACGGAAGCAGGAAGGAGTCTTCTCCTAAGGGCAGGATCATTTTGGATGGTTGCACTATCACTTGCCCATGCCTGGAGTATGAGAACAGACCGGTACGTCTTGAAATATTATCGCCATTCTTTTCTTTGCAATGACTTTTTTATTTTCTGGTTTCTCCCCTTCATTCCCTTGACTTTCTCAGTCTCTTGCTCTGTTGCTCCTGCATGCCTCAAGAACTGGGACCAGTTGATGCTGATCAGCCTTTCAGCAGAGAAGACCAGGTCAAGGTGTTACTACTGGATTTCCTTATCCTGTCTCTGAAGATTTCCACTCTGGTTGTTTTTCTCTGAATACTTCAGCTCAGAGGTGCAATCATATACAAAAAAAAGTCTGTGGAGGGGAGAGTTGGTTATGGATGAAAATGCATCAGCCTTGCAGTCACACCGAGAAATTCATGAACAGCATAGTAAATGGGGAAGGTGAGAAAGAGGAAGGAATATGTTTCCCTCATCTTCCCCAATGGTTGCACGCACCTATGCTATAGCTGTATTCTTTGCCTTCCCTGAACTGTGCATCTGGGCTAGCAGCCAGCTCAGTATGCCTCTTCCTTTTATTTATTTTCTAATGAGAATTTGCTGTTGTTGAAAGTTTCTGGAGCATGAAGTCCTCTCTGTGTCTAGCCACAGGTGAGCAGCAGCAATGCAACCTTCCCCTGACTGGTACGAATCTGTGTAAATATATATTGCTGAGTCTGAATTTCAGTAAATCTGTTGTTAGAATGAGTATAGCAATGTCTTTCAGCTGTTACCCATGTAGGGCAGATTTGAACCATTAATGTACAGTGGAGTCATGTCATAGGCACATTTAACTTATGCGATTTTAACTATACGCGCTCGGCAAAACAAAAACAAAAAAAAGAGAAAAACAACAATTTAAATACTGTACCTGTAGTGCAGGTGATTCCGCCCGCCATTCCACCCAATGAGCATTTGACTATACGCCATTTTCACCTTACACACCGACTTCAGAACCTAACCCTGTGTAAGATGCAACTCCCTTGTAGATATGAAAACTCCATTTCCCAATTGTAGATCCCTGTGTTATCCGGATAATCTCTGGCCAGTCTGCTTTCTTGAGTACACTGGGTTCTGGGCATATGGCTATTACTTGGAGTTAATTGACCCCAAGACTTGAGCTGTGACCAGTGTCCTTCTAGCTATGAACTGATCAGGATTCCCTGCAGTGGTTGACAGGACTTCTGTTGCATGAGGCAGGGCATCAGGGGAACATTCTGTGTTTGTTAGATAAATGCTCTTATTGCTTTTGTACTTTTCTGTCCATAGCTGGTCATTAAGCTGAAGACAAAAACCAACACAGAATATTTCCTTGAATCTTGCTCCAGAGAAGAGCGGGACTCTTGGGCTTTGGACATTACTGGAGCCATTCATGCTGGCCACCCAGTCCAGGTTCAGCAGCTTCACAGAATGAAAAATTCCTTCAAACTTCCCTCAAACATCAGCCTCAAGTAAGTGTAAACATTTCCCACCCAGTCCTAGGATACTTTGAAATAGAAGGTATTCAATGACACATCTAGTCTATTGCTCTGCATCATGGGACTTCAGGTGAGATGATTAGTCCATTTCCCCTACACACTGTTTAGAAGGAAATTTCAGAAGGTGTCTAGTCCATTGCCCTGCTTTGGGGCAGGGCTTATTCCTTTATCCTTGATCAGTTGTGGCTTTAGGTCATATAACAATCCCTGTTTGTCTGTCTGTCCATCCATGTAACACTGCTCTCTTTTGCTCTTTTACAGCCACATAGTGGACAAAATGCATGATAACAGTAATGGAATTAAACTGACCCCCAACATGGAACAAGGCAACACATACAAAGAAAGCTTTACAGGTACATAAGCTCTGGACAACCAGCCTCCCAATGCCTGACTGTGCTGCAGAGAAAACAGAGCCACTGTGGAGCTTTTGTACAAGAACAGATTATTTTTGATACAAGAAGAGATTATGGCAAACAGAATGTACTGGCCCATCCATGCCCTGCCTCAAAACGTTCCTCACTTATAAATTTATCCCCCTCTCTAAGAAGCAAATGTAGAACCCAATGCCTTTGGTGAATCCTGCCTATGCTTGACGTTGATATGTCTTTGCCAATATGATAATGCCAGGATGGGCCAGCTGGCAGGGATGGTCTGTCTGTGTGTCTCTGTGATGAGCAAGCATGTTGTGTCTCTCTGTCTAAGAGGTGCCTTTTTCTTTGTAGGTTCTGCACTGGTGGACTGGTTGATCTCCAGTAATTTTGTTGCCTCTCGATATGAAGCTATGACATTGGCCTCCATGCTGATGGAAGAAAACTTCACCAAGCCTGTTGGAGCCCGGAGCACTGAAGCCATGCGCAATGGTGATCTGGCTGAGCAGTTCCTAGATGACTCCACAGCACTGTACACATTTGTAAGTAATGTGGCTTCTAGCAGTAGGATCTCCCCATCCCTCCTGACTCAGATTTGCTTTTAGCTGGTGCAATGGGGTCAAGACTCACCACCGCTGGCGACTCCCGCTGGTTGCTCCGGGAATTAGCTCTGTCTAGTCATGGAGCACCCTCTGTGCATGAAGCCTCCAGTCTCACCCCCTTCCGTGGGGGGACCGAGGGAGGGGGTGTTTAATATCAGTCTTTGGGACTCGCACCTGCCTCAGTGGCCAACCACAACCCACAGTCTAGCCCCTTAGCTCAGGGGCAAATTGCAGTCTGTATTGGCCACAGTCCTCTGTGGCCAGGTGCAGTATAAGTGGGGGACGCAGGCCCACCCACTACTCTGGGTCCCAACCTAGGAATCCTCTAGAGGCAGCCTCTTTCTGCCCTCCTTCATTCCCCTCTTGTCTACCTTTCTTCCCTGGGCCACTTCCCCTTTGGCCCTGTGCATCTCCTTGGCAGGGTCCACAGCCTGGCAGGAAATGGGGCTGGAGCACTCTCCTGTTCCCCTGAGCCTGCCTAGCACTGCTCTGTCTGAGGTGCTAGCTCCTTACCTCAGGAACTAGTCCTTCTCCTTCACTAGTGAGGGAGAGGCTCCCTTCTCCTATGCTAGACAGCCTTTATATAGGGCCTCGCCTAGCCCTGATTGGCTGCCTCTTCCTTCCCCTGATTGGATCTCCACATGCCTTCATTGATTGGCTGCTGGTCTATGCAGCCTCAAAGGCCTGTTCCAGAACTTTTCTCAGGGGGTGGGGCAGTCACCCCACCACAGCTGGTAAAGACGTTGTGAAGTGAGGGGGACACACTGCATGTACCAAATGGCAAAATATATATAAAAAGTGAAAAAAAATATGAAGGACAAATTAAAAATGAGAAGCCTTGGGCTTTTTAATACTTTACAAGGCTTTTTCTTCTCTCAGAGGTAAATGGCTAAATTTTGGTTATGGAGGCACCTGCAAATAAGAGAGTTACACATCTGGGTACAGCTGTAGTCTCTAGAGCTAACTCTGTTTGCATTAATGGTGGCCAGGCTGAGGCTCTGCTAAAAATCAGGGCTATTGTAAGTGTGTGTGTGTGTGTGTGTGTTGTTTTGTGGTTATTCATTTGTCCATTGTACTCTTACAACTGAGAAGATGTGCAATAGGCATATGGAATTGGATAAATATCTTTGGGAAAAAAATAACGTATTAATGACAGGTCTGTGGAAGACTATGAGGTCAGTACAAAGCTATTCTGTATATTGTTTAATTAGTGTTCATCAGAATAACCAAAACTTTTCCAGTTACTATTTTTTTCCATTTGCAGGCTGAAAGCTATAAGAGGAAACTCAGCTCCAGGGAAGAACTGCACCCCCACATCCTTGAATTAAGTGGAACAATTGTAAAACAAGGATATTTAGTAAAACAGGTATATATGACACTTGACATCTCATCTCAGTAAGAATTGAGAAAACTGACTTTAGCTGTTCTCTGGGCTGCATGGAGGGTAAAGCTGAATGCCGAGAGCAAGCTGGATAATTATATTCACTTTCAAGGGGCTTCACTATTCTTCCTCATTACCTATCCTAACCTGTCATATGGCCAACAGAATTAGCTTTCATGTTAGCAATACTGCAGAGTGAACAGCAAAGGTGGAAATGAGAAGAGAGTCTATTTGTTGATATAAATAAGTGAGCTGTGGAACTCACTGCTGAGGGATGTTACTGAGGATTATAAAATAATTTCCAGAAGAGCACAAGGGTCCTGGCCAAAATCCAAATTCTATCCTGAGTAACTATATTCACTTTCAAGGGGCTGCACTATTCTTCCTCATTACCTACCCTAACTTGTCATGCTGTGTCCCCTCACTGAGATACTTCATCCAGCATTGAAATGCAGCTAACTCGTGTACGTGTAGAACCTACTCATGCAAGCAATTATTCATGTCCATATAGTTGCTCCCATTGACTTCAAATATGAGTAATTATGTGTAAATGAATAACTGTTTGCAGGCTTATGCCCTTAGTTTGTAAAACATAGTTTATGATACTTGCTAGAACAAGCTTGCTGTTAATCCTCAGGTTTGATAGCATAAACTGATCACACACTGGGTTGGGTGAAGAAAATCCCACTACATATGTTGCTGTTAGATGTCTTTCTGGAGTTGTATGTGAAGCATTGGCCAGTGTGGGTGATGGGGTACTAGATGCACCTTCCTTTCTCCAGGGTTGAAGTGTTTTTACTGACAGTGTGAAAGAGGGGGTGAAGCAATCCAAAAGGGCCTGGAATCCCATGAATTGTCAGAGAACTCAGAGTGAATAGATTTGTTTTGAGAGCTCCAAGATAAGGGACAGGAGTCGAGTCATGTCACCTAGATTTTTCCCTTCTTTTCCTTTTAAATTATTCTGTAGTAGTGTCTGCCCTGACAGAAAAAGAAATTTGTGCATATCCCTGTAGGTGTAAAATTGCTAAATACAGATGAATGTGTGCAGCATGCACTGCCCTAGGGAAGGAAGTTCATATTGTGGTTCAGCAGAGAGGCAAGATTTCAGGGAAGAACTCTATCCTAGGTCCGTTACCGCTATAGTCTTTGACTGTACTTGAAAGTCAAAGCTTAGGCTCTTCATGGGAAATGTCATAGTTACACGGGGAGGTGCCTCTAATACAGGGCAACCACACTGACAATGAGTGGGTTAATTGTTCATCTCTCTCACTTCTCAGGGACACAAGAGGAAAAACTGGAAGGTGAGGCGTTTTGTTCTGAGGGCTGACCCTGCTTTCCTGCACTACTACGACCCGACAAAGGTGAGTGAGCAATGAGCTGCTGACCTCAGACACCAGATCTATGTACATGTCTCCTACAAACCTATAATAGTAATACAGTCAACCACACAGGAAATTGGCCTTTAGGACTGCCCTCTCCACTTCCTCTCCAGGGCCATGTGCCCCCTGAATTCCTCCACTCATTCCCCTTGGGACTTCTCGGGGATTTCCCAGGGCCACATCCCTTATGTGATTTTTTTTTTTCACTCCCACATTCTCCCTCATGCCTTAGCTCTTTTGGGATTCCTCTCTCTTCTCCCCAGAGCCATCTTCCCTCAGGGAATCCTCTCTCACACACCCCTCTCTGGGGCTGTATCACTTCTGGGATTCTTCTTTCTCCTGGCTGTGTCCTTTCTGGACTGACTCTTTGCCATCCTCAGGCTGCGTCACCTCTATGATTTTTCCGCTCTCTTCTCTTCCTTATGGTAACCTTGAATGGGGCCTGATCACAGAGTGCTAATGAGAATTTCTGCTACTCAGTTCTAAATGTGTATAATGAACAGCACAGCTTATATATGTGGATAAACAATGCTACCACTGAGTTACAATGCAGTGAAGCCCAGTACAATACAAAATAACATGTGGCTAGAAATGTTTTAGTGACATTTAAGGAGACCAAACAATGAACTTTATTTGATTGAAGCCTTCCCCAAAAGTGCTATAAACCCAAACCACACAGTCCTGGTATAACACAAGAGAGCCTGGAAGCAAAACTGATAAATTCTCACTGTCCTGGCTGAGTGAAGAGTAGAAAATGAACAAATAGCATCAACAAGGGAAAGTTTAATGGATTTTTAAAAGTTGTCAGATGTTGTTGATAAAACAGATAATAGGTTTTAAACATGATTGTTATCCTAACTCTGTCTCTTTAAATAACTAACCTCCCACAACTGTATTAAGGAGAACAGCTCTGGATAAGAAAATGATGCAACTGAATCAATGTGCTGGGAGGGCTTTCCCAAGACATGAACACACTTGTTTTAGATCTAAAATGTTCAGTGTGGTCTCGTGTCTTCACTGCTGTCCAGTATGTCTGTCTCAGGGAAGGGTTCTAATCCTTACCTCCTCCAACTGGGCCCATTTTACCTTCTCACTACAGGAAGAAAACAAACCAGTTGGTGGGTTTTCTCTCCGTGGCTGCCTTGTCTCAGCTCTGGAGGATAATGGAGTCCCAAGTGGTAAGCATGAACCTTTAGGCTGCCTGCTTTGGTAACTGAGGGCTGGTCTACTCCCTGACTAAATCTTAAGTGGGTCCCCCCCGCTCGGGCCAGCTGCTGCTGTGAGGGGCCCCCGGGCCTGCTGCTGCTGTGGGGGTCCCCCTGGGGTCAGACGCACCAGCTGCTGCTTGGGCAGTCCCTGGAGCCAGCTGCTTGGGCAGCCCTGGAATCAGCCATACTGGACCCTGCAGAAGTCATGGAGGTTGTGGAAAGTCACAGAATCCATGACTTCCAGAACCTCAGTTACAGACACGCAACCTTAATAATAAGTGACACAGTGAGACAGCGCCTTTAAAAGAAAACCACGAGGGTGAGAATGGGAAATATAACCCCATGTAAAGGAAGTTTGATGATGGGCAGGAGCAAATAGGAGATTAAATCTAATTTATTGTAGGGATTTCTAAGGAACCCATCACCATAGTATCTAACACCAATAATAATAATATTCACTATTTAGATAGTGGTTTATGTGTTCACAGTGTGTAACATGACGTGGTTATTCCACAAAACACCTCTGTGAGGTAGATTTGTATTATTATTCCCAAGAGAAACTGAGTCACAGAAGAATTAAAGGACTTGTCCAGAATCACACAGTAAGATCTACTAGTACCTTTAATTATGCTAAACTCAAATTCCACCCTCAATGAGACATATACCTGCCACAAACCAGTTCTCTACATGCACCACTAACTTGTTGCACTCTTCCTCTGCAGGAGTGAAGGGAAATGTGCAGGGCAATCTCTTCAAAATCATCACTAAAAATGACATTCATTACTACATCCAGGCCAGCTCCAAGGCAGAGCGAGCACAGTGGATTGAGGCCATCAAGCGGCTTACATGAGCAAGATATGGACTCTGTACCCAAATAGGGATCAGGGTGAATAATTGATGTTCATGAGTAAGCTTGCTGCTGTCTTTGCTGGGAGTATTGACTCTGGGATGGCTGATCATGAGATGGAAGAGCAAATCTTTTCATCCAAGTGTCCAATCTACCTCTGGCAAATCCATATCATGCTTCACCCTAAAGCAGAAAAGCCTTACTGGTCCCCATTTACTATGAGACTCGTACATTCCAGTAGCCCATGTCTATTGCAGTCACTTGACTGAATCAAGGACCGTAGGTTGGGCCAGAACTAGCACAAGCACGGGTTTCTGAGGCCACTTCCCTTGACATAACACCACAGAATCTTTTACTTAATTGAACTCTGATTGCCTCGGGGAATACCACACTGGAAGAAGCCAGTGATCTGTCCATCCACCTACTCCAGGATCCAGCCTCCTGCTGTGCTGGAAAAACTCAGGGTGCTGTAGGAACACAGGATTTGTCAGACCTGATCATACCCATGGCCTGTCTCTGACAGTGGCCAGTGCTGTAAATATTAGATGAAGAAGAGAACCCCACAATCCACCTGGGCAGCTGTGTAACAATGCATGGTAAGGAGGAGCTTTTCTCCCTGAACCCATCTGGAGATCAGTTTGAGTTGCACCAAAGGACTGATAACTAATCATTTAATCCTAGTTACTGTTGTTTCTACTTCAAACCAATAAATTTTGCACTTTTCTAGTAAACTTGAACCTTAATCATATTAAATCTAGTAATGGGGTACTTGAAACAGCTTTACCCTTTTCACATGATCTTTTCCAGAGGTCAGACTGAGAGGTGGGAAACAATGGTACTTCACCCAAGGAACAAATAGAAATTTTACCCAGATTTCACTCACAATCCCAAACATCTCCCACTGTGCCACAATAGCATTGTTATGGAATAATTTCCCCAACATAATTCACAAAACCCTTCACGTGGAAAGACTCACTTAAAGTAGGAAGGCTGGCTTGTTGACTTTCAGGGAGGTTTTCAAAGGCATGAATAGAAAATAGGCTCTTAAGTCCCATTGAAAAGTGCCCAACAGCCATTTTGTGCCTTCTGAGTATTTCCCCCTCAGGGCATACTAGCACCTCCTTTTCCCTACTGGGGACCACCCCATCACCTAGGTGCTGAGAACCCCTGATTTAGGAGCATGCTTAATACTGAAAGCATATTTTCAAAGAACATAGACTGCCCATATTATTTTAGAAAATTCTGCTTGTTTTCTGAACGCTCATAGCTAGCAACCTTTTTTTCTGCAGTGCCCAAAAGAAGCCCTTTGAAAATACTGTAGTACATGCCTTCCACTAACTCTCACAGGAACTTTGATGGCAGAGCCAGAAATGGAGCCCATGTGTCTTAAGTCTCATTGCAGTACTTTAACCACAGGCCCATCCCTCCTTGAGTTGAAGTTTTCTGTCCACCAAGCTATACACAGAAAAAATCCCCTCTCTTCAGAGAGGATTTCCCCTTTTTCCTCTATTACAACCATTAGTGGCCCTAGCCACTTTGCTGGGAGAAAAACGGTTTTGGTGCCCCCCCTGCCACCTCTCACACCATGTGCCCAAGTGTGTGGGGAGTGTGGAAAGCTGGCCAATCAGGAGCAGAGAGAGAGGGGAAAAAAAAAACAGAAGCCAAGCCGCACAGCAGTTTGCACTCCCTGGAACTTGGGGTCCAGGGCAATTGCCTTGCTCACCCAGCCCTAGAACCAGCCCCGATTACAGCCATTCATTAATTACCTGAAATTTATAGAGATGCACATTTTGGGACTGCAGTACACAAAAAGGCCCACAGAGAGGCAGAGGCCTTTGGTTAGTAATGTGCATGAGGACAGGGGCGACTCCAGGCCCCAACACGCCAAGCGTGTGCTTGGGGCGGCATGCCGCGGGGGGTGCTTTGCCAGTCGCTGGGAGGGCGGCAGGCAGCTCCAGCAGACCTCTCACAAGCATGTCTGCGGGAGGTCCAGCAGAGCCGCAGGACCGGAGACCGGCAGAGCGCCCCCTGCTGCGTGTCGCCATGCTTGGGGCAGCAAAATGGCTAGAGCCGCCCCTACATGAGGATGTGTGGAAGGAATGGGAAGAGGAGCCAGGGAAGAAGACCCAAGGCGGAAGCAGTGTCAGCATCATCATCACCAGTCATATGCTCAGTTGTCCCTGCTACCTGTGTCTTCAGGCTACTAGTTTTAGGGGAGTTACTCCAGATTCATACCATGGTAATTCAGATGAGAAGCTGGCCCATTGTCTTTAAGGGAGAGTTTCACAGGAGAAGGATGGAAGCCTGAGACATGTAGATTGAAAGTCATTGGAAAGGAATGTATTTTTTTTCACTATTTGCAAAACATCAAGTACACAGTATAGTGTATATATGTATAATAATAACAAGCACATATTTGGAGACTTTTCTAAACCTACCAGGGCAAATGATCAGCACAACATTAAGATGGTTCAAATGTTTATTTTGTAAAGCAGGTAAAGAGGTTTGCTGGTAAATGGGCAGATTTGGCTGGATATAGGAACAGATGATGCAGATGTAGGTACAGATGTTGCTGCACAGGGCCAGTTAAGACAAGACTGCCAAACCTGCAGCTCTACAGAGCTCCCAGTTCATGAGGGCTCTACCCACTACAGACAGTTGGAAATGCTAGTGGGCCATTCACTGCTTCACGGTGTGAGGCACAAGGTGCTTGTGTGGACTGCTGAGCACTGTGATCATAGCTTGGGGTAATAGGGTGTCTCGTCCTCTAACATGGACCTTGCTGGGGCACACCATAGGTTTCCTCACCTATTTAACAGATTGCCTTCCACTACACCTAAATCCCACTCTCTACTTTTATATATGTGACATAACCCCCACCCATCCTCAAGTGACTCAGCCCCTCCAGGTAGCATGGCAGAACAATTTAGAGCCAATGAGGATAGAGAAGGCTGCACACTGTCTGAATCACAGGCTTTGCAGTCTGGAAGGCCCAACGGAATGGCTTTGCAAAGAGCCTCATGTGCTTGAATTAACCCTGTCACTGCAGCTCTTCAGGCTCTGTGAGAAAAAGCAGACATTTCAAACTTGTCAGCAAACAAACCCAAACAAAGTCCACATTTAAAATCTCAAGAAGGAAAGAGAAAACACTTTTATGTACATAGGAAAGTACATATGTCTTAGTTCATTGGTAATGTGAGGTCCATTTTTCAAGCCACCTTGGTAAGCTTGATGTCCCCTGAGATTTGTAAAGCTGTTACCAAGTGCAGGGGCTGAACACGGTGAGTGAAATAACAGAGCTGCCGTCCATCCAGCAGGACACGGATCTGCTGGTGCTCACAGAAGAGCTCCATCTGCAAAGGAGCAAAGGCAAAGGGGGAATTAGAGGCCAGCACCAAGGGCTGTCTGTTTCAGTAGCCTGGATTTTGGAACCCCAAGTGCTCTACAAAGTGGAGTGTAAGGTCTGTCTAGTTTCTCTATGTCTCCTGTAAGTAACATCTTCTCTGCTGAAAAGCTCTTACAGCAAATTATCCTCAATGAACAGGAAAAAGAATTTGCCCATAGAGATGGTTCCTCCAAGTCAGGAGGTGTTGTGGGAAGCTTGCACTGCCGCTCCCCATGCTGTACTAGTTTGGTGGATAAATAAGACAACTCTTCAGGGCTGTCAGTCTGGCATCTTTCAACTGTATAAAATTCACTGTGTGTACTGAGCTGGTCCCTCGCTCTAGTGTCTCTCCCACTACACCCCTGATAACTAACAAGAATACCTTAAATGTGTCCCCTGCTGTGAATGGGAAGTAGGGAATGTTCTTCTCCTCTCTTCCCCATTTCCCAGCAATCTGTGCATTCCGGGTGATGGATTTCTCACTGAAGTTGACTGCAAGTAATAGTCCAATATCCTTGCTTGCATCCATGGGGTCACAGAGCAGAGTCACCGCAAAGCTGTAAGGACCAAGTCAGTGATCATGAACCGGACTTTCAGCAAACTACCAGAACATGGTTGGAGTGTCAGATGCACATAAAGAAATACAGCATCCATCCCAAATCACTTAGTGTGGCATATGGCCATGTTTTAATGGCCTAGTGGTTGTATTATCCTGAAATGATGTTCCTCAGCAATTCTTTGGAATAACTAAAGCAGACCCGCCCTGAAAGAATCTATTTCAGGTTTTTAATTTTGGGACTGGTTAGCCAGTTTTATTCAGACCTCAAGCCAACCTGGCCACATTCAGCAATGTTGGTTACTATAGTTTACCTTAACACTGAGTTGTAAGGTATAAACTAGTGACTTGTCTTAGGATGTGACAGTGATATCGCAGTTATGTTCAATGTAATGGCACCCTATAAATACTTCTACTACATGATCAGTGGAGACTGTTTTTCTGTTTTATTTTGCTTTGAGAAGGGAAGAAAGGACTGAGCTCTTTAGTGTCAGATTTCCTTTACATGGATTGCAAATCATATAACAACAAAAGGAACAACTGGAGTGTCTATACTAGATAGTTTGTCACAGTTTCAGAGTTAACTGCACCTGTATTCCCCCTTGAGGCTTCCTGGAGGGCACAAACTTAAGGTTTCAGGCTTCCCAGCTATTAACTCTCTTGGGCAGATACTCCCATCCCTCTCCCTCCTGCCTGGGGTTTTAAGGCTGCACAGCTCCTTCTCGTACTCTGTGAAATCCCCAGCAAGCCCACCCAATGGCTAGCTGCTGTGCGTTGCTTTCTCACCCAGGGCTATGAACAGTATATTACCAGCAATTACACATTACCACACAGTTCAAGCACATTTATTCTTAAGCATTACAGGAAAAACATTTAAATAAAAGTTTCTACACACATTTACCTATTAGTCTAAGGGGGGCCCTAGTAGGCTAAAGTCTTTCTAACCCTTCCACAATGTTTGGAGCCCCTCTTAGACAAAAGGGTGTATCCATTTACTGGCCTAGAGTCAGTTTAAAGCCAGCCTTTTCATATCAGAAGCCCTTTCTTTGTCTGTTGGTCTCTGGAAAACCCAGTTTGAATCAGAATATACAAATCTCCCTAGGGGATGGTACCTGCAGGTGTTTAAAACCTCAGTGAATCACACTAATCAACCCCCTTGGGGCTGTGGTAACCCTCCCCTCTGGAGTTGCATACAATCCCTAGTCCACAGTGATACAAAAGACATTCATAAATTTAATACAATATGGTCCCCAAAGATATTGACTGTGGTTACAATATCTGTCTCAACATTTGTGTAGTTTCCTATCTAGTGATTCATCCCTGAGTCATCAATGGTGCAGGCAAAGTGTAAATTCTGAGTTATAGGTAGCCTGATTCTCCACTGCCGTAGCCCTTGTGTAGTAATGTACATCTGTGTAAAGTGCCAGCAAATGCTCAATTCAGGAATCATTAGGAGAAGTTCTATGATCTATGCTACACAGGAGGTCAGACTATGTGTCTGTAGTGGTCCATTCTCACCTTAAAAAATCCATGAATCTGGAGCAGCGGGGGAACAGGGCTGTGGCTCCAGGAGGAGGGAGAGGGAACAAGTTGTTTCATACTTCCCCTTGCCCTGTTCCCAGTTAGGTCCTAGCAGCCCTCAGGATTTTGCTGAATTTTCCCCCTCAGCTGGTGGCTGTGGCTGAGCAGACATTTACTGCTAACTCTGTTCAAGGACATACCCCATAGATAAAGATAAGATTTAGTTATGGATATTTTTAGTAAAACTCATGCACAAGTCATGGGCAATAAACAAAAAATCATGGTCTGTGACCTGTCTATGACTTTTACTATAAATACCCATTACTATATCTCGTCTCCTGAGCCCCGCAGCTCTGGGAGGCCCCTGGTTCAGCACTGGGGTTTGACTGACCTCGATGGCCTGCTGCTCCGGCTGCACCCGGGACCGCTGCTGCTTAGACAGTCCCCGGGGCCAGCTGCAATGGCCACTATTTGGGCGGTCCCTGGGCCTGCCCCCAGACTGTATCAGGATCCATAGCTGTAAATGACTACAGGTGCCATCTAAACCGCACACAACTACAGACCAGAGGTTTTTATGCTTGAAACCACTGGATTCTACCACTTGTGCAAAATTAGATGATGTCTTTGTAGACCTTCAACCACTTGTGGGCATCATAATCTCAGACCCTGGATTGGGTCTGATACTGTCCAACAGAGAGAAAGCCTGCACATAGACACCAAGTAGTTTATATCACAGAAACAAGTAGTAGAAGGTCTGTTGCTTGTCCAATCACTTTACCACATTTTTAGAGAGACTGGGCTATCAGTTGTCTCCCCCACATCAATCTCACTGCAAAAAGAAAGAGATTAGGTTGGGGCCCACGATTATAAGCCTGTACAGCTTCCCCTCCAAACTCAAAAAAATGCAGGCCCTCAACAGAGCTCTTGTGCTTATGGCCAGCCTAGATGGCAGATACTCCTGTATGTGAAATAACCAACTGAACAGCAGCTCCTCACCCTACCTCTTGGGGTTAGAACATATGACCCCAATAATTGTGATTTTCATGGCTGGTTTCAGTCCTCCTTTGATTTCACCAACATATCGCTCCACCTAGTGGGGGAAAAATAAGTATTATTGATCTCTAGATTTGCAACCTGCATGATAAATTGCGGAACCATGTGATAAACTGCATTTATTATACACTTCTGTCATCTCATCAACCTTCTATTCACCAATAAATTTCCCCTGGGACTTATTCTAACAATGCAAACCACTAAGTACCTTTAAATCACTGCCATTTTTTAAAAAATAACTATAAAAATTCTGTCTTTATCCTGTCTACAAATATACTTGAAAACTAAATAGCTGCAAATCAATTCTACTTTTACTAACTCCAACAGCCTCCTGATCTGTTTTAGGGGATAGTAACAATTTTAATAGAATAAGTGGTTAATACAGAGGATTAGAATTGGGATAGTACTTCTCTATCTCACAGGGATGTTTTGTGAGTTAATGTTCATAAAATATTTTGAAAATGTAAAGTGCTATAAATACATAAGTAGTATATAGTTGTACTCATTTACTTGTGTAAATTTTTTTGAGAAACCTCAGATAGAAGATGCGATAAAAGAGCTAAGTGTTATGCTATTAGCAATTTTCATCATTTGCTTTATTTTTCAAGCTCAGTGCACAGTTAAAACTAACAACGGAGTCAAAAGACTAAATCTTGCCAGACTTTTCAGTCAAAACTCCAATTAAAGTCACCAGGAGCTCTTCACAAATAAGCATTTAGGATTTATCAGGCTTTAGTCCAAGGAGAGAGCACTGAAAAGAGCTGAGGGAGTTGATAATAAAATATAAAAACTGCCATACTGGATCAGACCAATGTTCTAGCCCAGTATCCTGTTTTCTGACAGTGGCCAGTGCCAGATGCTTCAAAGGGAATGAGCAGAACAGGGCAATTAACGAGTAATTCATCCCCTGTTGTCCAGTCCCAGCTTCTGGGAGTCAGAGATTTAGGGACACCTAGAGCATGGGATTGTGTCCATCCCTGATCATCTGGGTTAGTAGTCATTGATGGACCTATCTTTCATGAACTTATCTAATTCTTTTTGAACCCAGTTATTCTTTTGGCCTTCACAACATCCCCTGGCAACGAGTTCTACAGGTTCTAATATTACTGACTTGGTAGCTCTACTGACATAGGACCAAGCCTATTAAAAATCAGACCTTTGTGTCAGTTTGCATGATCTTTTGTTCATAATGAAGCAGTTTCCATTCAAATGTAATTTGCTACAGTTGAACTTCAGAATTACAAACACTTCAGGAATGGAAGAGGTTGTTCATAACTCTGAAATGTTCGTAACTCTGAACACAACATTATGGGTTGTTCTTTCAAAAGTTTACAACTGAACATTGATTTAATACAGCTTTGAAACTTTACTGTGCAGAAGAAAAATGCTGCTTTTAGTTTATGTTTAACATAGTACTGTATTTGCCTTTTTTTTTTTTTTTTTTTGGTCTCTGTTGGTGCCTGATCGTGAACTTCCAGTTTCCGAATGAGGTATATGTTGATTGGTCAATTCGAAACTCTGGTGGTCATAACTCTGAGGTTCTACTGTATATCACGTTTTTTGTTTTAAATAGATCTGGTTGGACAATATGAAAAATTAGATCTGTTGGATGACTAAATGTTAAAAAAAGAGCAAATCTGCAAATCACCAAATGTTTGCTCATTTTTGTGAGCATACAAACTAGAGATAACAGATTTCTCTCACACAGTGATACTCAGACTGAGGATCATGAACCACAAGAGGCTCTTTAATGTGTATCCTGTGGTTCTTTGTAGCACATGATATTAAAACAGTGTGTGATTTAATTATTAATCTAAGTTATTAACCAATTAGGATGCTTTTACTATGTTATTAACCTATTGTAGTTGATATAATAATAATACTTGGTCAGTCATTTTGCTGTGAGAATAATATATAGTAAATAAAACAATTAATTCACACTACTGTGGTTCTTTTGGGTAATGTTGAGGTCTGAGTATCACTACTCTAGCACATTCCTGTGGGGCTAGTGAAAGACTGTTGAGAGGAAGGATGGCCAAGTGATTAGGATGCTGGCTTAGATCCTTAAAGATCTGGGCTCAAGCCTTTGCTATGCTACAGGATTCCTATGTAACCTTGGGCAAGTTGTTCAGTTTTTCTGTGCCTCAGTTTTTCTGTGCAAGTTGTTCAGTTTTTCTGTGCCTCAGTTTTTCTGTGCCTCATTTGTCCATGTGTAAAAATAAGAATAACAGTACTTCCCTACCTCACAAGGTGGTGGTGAGCCTAAATACATTAAAGAATGTGAGGCACTATGGTGATTGTGCCATAGTAAAAAATTGTTTATTATGACTCCAATGCTTTTTCTAGGTTACTTTGGTTTAAAATGTCCCAAACGACAGCATGTGGACCATTCTCTATGGAGTTCCATCCAAAGACTATTCCATATGCTAATAGATATCATGGTTAGAAAACTTATCCTAATATTCTGCCTAAATTTTCCTTCTTCATTTCAATTTATGTAATTTCCTGTTCTCCTTTCAGTTTCAATATAACACCAAGTTAGACCCACCTCCGAGAGTGACATTTATGCTCAAATGCCTTCTAATCTCACCGACAATTATAGAACCCTGCTTATTTTTTTTTAATAATTAAAAAAAATAAAAATGACTAGAGAATCTACACTTTTATTAAATGTACAATTATTCCTTGGGGGAACTCAACAGCAACCCAGGCAAGCAAATTTAGGTTACTCACCAGAGGAAAAGTGTCAAAGGGTGAGATGTAGTAGACTGTGGAGTACCCCAGAGGAAGTGCAGACTCCCTTGAGATATTTAAAATTAGACTAGAAAAGTAGTGGAGAATATGTCTCCTCCTCCCCACCAACACTCATTGCTTTCTTAAGTGAGAAAAAGTAAAATTAAATAATAACACTTTACAATCTGAAAGGTGGGCTGTGAAGATTAACTACTTAATGTTTGCAAAGCCCCATACCATATGTATGATGCTAGATAAAGAAAAAATGTAAGTGTACCCCTGGCTTCCATGCGGTTTTAGAACTTACAAATTCTTCCATGGTACCCTGAATACAGCCAGAGGTCTGATCATTCACAGGTCATTCCCTAGCTGAGACGGAACGCATGGTATGCCTGAAACCTACTCAGGGATCCAGAAGGAGATAGCAGGAAGAGATCCTGAATGGGTCATAATTTGGTTACAGGAGGGCCCATGCACCTCTAGTAGTTGTGTCCTTTTAATAAATTTATGTATATAAAAACATATTTTCTACTAAAAAAAGCCCCACCAGTGGATATATTCACTTACATTTGTGCCCCTGTCATTTTCTGTCATCTCTCTGCCTTTTACTCGTCTCCTGTGCAGCAGCCTCGCAGCAAAGTTTTCTTTTCTTTGTGTGTGTGTGTGTGTGTGTGTGTGTGTGCAGAAAAAATATTTAAAAAAGTCGGAATAAAGGGAGGATATAAGGGGGAGCATTATCTCAGTCAAACACTGGCTAGACACCACCCGCTCAAATAGCTGAGTCACAAGAGCCTACTCTTCATCTTCCATCACACAATGGCAAAAGGAGATAGAGATAGAGAAACAGTGAAGAACTTGATGGCTCAGAGGTATAGAAACAGCTGGGAACTAGTAATCAGTTCTAGTACTAGTCTAGGTCATAATAATGCAATTAACTCCATGCAAGTGAACCCTGAGACCTACAGTGGACCCCACTGACTTCAGTGGGGTTCCATACAGGCACAAGAGTCTACCCAGGCAGAACCCAGTGCAGAATCAACACTAAACTGTCAGTGACTGAAAATCATTATCTAATGGCTGCTAGGTAGCCTAAGGGAAAGGTATTGGTGGTCCCAGTCCAGTTCCTCTTTGGACAAGAATTCATATCACAAAAACACTATCAAAGATGGCTCCAGTTGGACTCCTTGTTGTAGAAGAAACAAGGACCAGACGCCTGTGGACACTAAGGCAATGGAGTTCAGGAGCCTAAATATCTTTGCGGAACTGGACCTACACCTCTCACTCTTAGAACATAAGAACATAAGAACGGCCGTACTGGGTCAGATTAAAGGTCCATTTAGCCCAGTATCCTGTCTACAGACAGTGGCCAATGCCAGGTGCCCCAGAGGGAGTGAACCCAACAGGCAATGATCAAGTGATCTCTCTCTTGCCATCATCTCCACCTCTGACAAACAGAGGCTAGGGACACCATTCCTTAACCCCATTCCTGGCTAATAGCCATAAGGACTTAAGACCCTATGAATTTTACCCATTCTCTTTTAAACGCATGTTATTCCTAAGATTCCACAAACCTCACTCAGCGAGGAGTTCCACAAGTTGACTTGTGCTGTATTGACAACAATCTCCTTTGATTTGGTTTTTAAAAACCTGCTGCCCATTTAATTTAAATTATGTGGCTCCCGAGTTTTTGGTACATGAGAACAAATAACTTTTCACTTATTTTACTTTCTCCATATCTCACTCATGTTTTATATCATCTCTATATATCCCACCTTAGTCTCGGCTCTTTTCCAAGCTGAAAAGTCTTAGCCTCTTTAATGACAGTGGTCCTACAGAGCCAAAATGAGGGCAGCTATGAAACTGTCACTGCCCATGCTGTACCTTTTCATGGATATCAAAAGATTTATTCCCGGAGGTATTCAATATAAATACCTCTGACAAGCACTGAATTCAACATATTTTTTAGAAACGTAAGACCAACTATATGTGGATCAAACTAACGTCCATCACCACCATACTTGTCTTGCTGCAGTAGCCATCATGCCAGGTGTTTTCAGAGGGATGAACAGAACAGGGCATCCACAGATCGTGAACCATCTCCATTGTCCACTCCCAGCTTCTACTCCAAGTCAGAGAGCTAGGAACACCAGCAAGCATGGGGTTGCATCCCAGACGTACTGGGCTAACATGGGCCATTATGAGGACTATCTTCTTGAACTTACCTAATTTTTTTGAACCTGTATAGTTTTGGCCTTCACGACATCCCCTGGCAAAACAAGTTTCCACAGGTCTGACTGTGGGTTGGTGAAGACAAATACTTGCTTCTGTTTTGAATAAATACCTGGTGTCTATATTTAACTGGTACTTGGTGCTTGTATTAGTGCAGTGAGTAAATACGACTTCATTTTCTCAACACATTCAACAATTTTAGACCTCTATCATATACCTCCTACTCATGTCCTCTTTTGAAGCTGAAAACTCCAGCCTTTTAATTCTTCCTCAATACACAGGGCCAGTGTCTAGGCCAGCAAGGGAAAGCAGCGTGGGCTGGGGGCGGCAATTAGAAAGGGGCGAGACTCTGTCCGTTATTGGGGCGGCCATCGTGGATCTCAGTGGCGATTTGGTGGTAGGATCCTTCACGCTCTGCGTTATCCTCTTGCTGCCAGCACTTTGGTGGCAACTCAATCACAGGTTTTTTCTTTTATTCTTTCTTGGCCGCTTGGCGCAGCAAAATGCTGAGCTTGGCCCTGAATACAGAATCCGTTCCATTACCCTTAATCATTTTGTTGGCCCTTCTCTGTACCTTTTCCAATTCCACTGATCTTTGCTGACGGGTGCACCAAAATGCATGCAGTATTCAATGTGTGGGCATACCATGGATTTATATCGTAGCATTATGATATTTTTTGTCTTATTATCTATCCCTTTCCTAATGGTTCCTAACATTCTGTTAGCTTTTTTGGCTGCCGCAGCTCATTCAGTGGATGTTTTCAGAGAACTACCCATAATAACTCCAAGTTCTCTTTCTAGTATGGTAACAGCTAATTTAGACCCCCATCATTTTGTATGTATAGGTAGGATTATGTCTTCCAATGTGCATTGCTTTGCATTTACCAGTATTGAATTCCATCTGTCATTTTGTTGCCTAGGCTCCCAGTTTTATGAGATCCCTTTGTAACTCTTTGGATTTTGCTTTGAACTCAACTATTTTGAGTAATTTTGTATCATCTGCAAATCATCTGCCACCTCACTGCTTACCCCTTTTTTCAGATCATTTATGAATGTGGCGAACAGGACTGGTCCCAGTACAGACCCTTGGGAGACACCACTATTTACCTCTCTCCATTCTGAAAACTGATCATTTATTCCTACCCTTTGTTTCCTGTCTTGTAAACAGTTACTGATCCACGAGAGAACCTTCCCTCTTATCCCATGACGGCTTACTTTGCTTAAGAGACTTTGGTGAGGGACCTTTTCAAAGACTTTCTGAAAGTCCAAGTACACTATATCCACTGGATCATCTTTGTCGACCCCCTCCTCAAAGAATTCTGATTGATGAGGCATGATTTCCCTTTACAAAAGCTGTGTTGACTTTTTCCCAACAAATCCTTTTCATCGATGTGCCTGATAATTCTGTTCTTTACCATAGTTTCAACCAATTTCCCTGATACTGAAGTCAGGCTTACCAGTCTGTAATTGCCAGGATGGCCTCGGGAGCCTTTTTTTAAAATTGGTCACATTAGTTATCCTCTAGTCATCTGGTACAGAAGTTGATTTAAGTGATAGCTTACATATCACAGTTAATAGTTCTGCAATTTCATATTTAAGTTCCTTCAAAACTCTTGAGTGAATCTGGTCCTGGTGACTTATAACTGTTTATCAATTTGTTCCAAAACCTCCTTTATTGACACCTCAATATGGGCCAGTTCCTCAGATTTGTCACCTAAAAAGAATGGCTTAGGTGTGGGAATCTCCCTCACATCTTCTGCAGTGAAGAGCAATGCAAAGAATTCATTTAGTTTCTCACAATAGCCTTATCTTCCTTGAGCGCTTCTTTAGCTCCTTGATTGTCCAGTGACCCCACTGATTGTTTGGGCAGGCTTACTGCTTCTGATGTACTTTTTGTTTTTGTTGTTGTATATTAGTTTTTGAGTCTTTGGCTAGTTGCTTTTCAAATTATTTTTTAGACTTCCTATGTAACCCGTGCACGTCCTGGATGTGGTGTTCTGTCCCATCTAGTACTGAGACCACTTAGAGAGAGATTAGTCTGTTCTACAGCTTTAGCTAAAAGCCATTTCCGGCCAATGGGAGCTGCAGGAAGCAGTGCGGGCCACAGAGATGTGCTCGCCGCTGCTTCTCGCAGCTCCCATTGGCTGGGAATGGAAACCATGGCCACTGGGAGCTGCGGAGGGCCATGCCTGCGGACAGTCAATGTAAACAAAATGTTTCATGGCCTGCCAGCGGATTACTCTGATGGGCAACATGCTGAAGGTTGCCAACCCCTGTACTATGTTTTATAATTTGGAAAATACATTTAATTTGAGCCTCTATTATGGTGTTTTTAAACCATACCATGCAGCTTGCAAGGTATTGTGACTGTACCCTTTAATTTCTGCTTAATTAGCTTCCTCATTTTTGTGTAGTTCCCCTTTCTGATGTTAAATGCTACTGTGGTAGGCATCTTAGGTGTTTTCCCTCCCACAAGTTTGTTAAATTTAATTATATTATGGTTGCTATTACCAAGCTGTTTAGCTACAAGTTAAGACAATGTTAATAAAATAAATGATCAAATAAGCAAGCCCTCTTAACTGTCCCAGCTTATGTTTGGTTATGATGAAAGGCACAGACACACAACTGTGTCTTGGGGGATGGCTGCAGATTGGTGCCCAAGGAGAAGCCAGAGAAGAGCCAAATCAGTGAGGCTGAGACAGGAGAGCCTTGCTGAGCCTCCACTGCACCCTCCATGGTCATTTACAGCCTGGCAAAGTGGGTGCAAAATGCTACCAAATGGCAATTTTTCATTCATGTGTTTTTCATCCATTCTGCCCTCTTGTGAGCGGGTCACGCAAGGGATCAGCCAGCGGGCCAGCTCCGGAGCAAGCTGCGGGTAAAGCCCGGTCCTGCCTACCGGGGCCTTCGATGCCCCGCAACAGGATCAGGCGGGAGCCCCCAGGCACGGCAGGGTCTGAGGGGAAGAACTCGCAGGCAACCTCCATAGGGGAACGGCGGTAACGGTTCCCTTGGACGCTGAGGGAGCGCGCGCTGGCCTCGCCTCAAGCGTGATTCGCCAGGCCTGAGCGGCTCTTGTGATTAACAAACAGCAGCACGTGACGCAGCTCCCGCCTCTCAGACCATGCGCTGAAAGGCTCAGTGGGCCGGAGAGCGAGGGGCGGATCGCTTAGTTCAGGAGATGCTGGTTCTGAGGCACGCGAGAAGCGGCTACGTCGGCCGCTGGGTGGAGCCTGCTGGGAGGTGGGCGGGAAACCGCACAGTTGGAGGAGGTCTGGCTCGGGGAGGAGCTGCCCCTGGGCGGGGTTAACTCTGTCGCTGACATGTGGTTTATTTGGGCGCTTCAGTGCCCCTAAAGAAAGATGGCGCATTATTTACATATTCATCCGATTTGACCAATAAGCGCTCGCCGTTTTGGGTGTGCCGGCTGTCGGGAAAGTCACCTGATTCGTCTTTCAAGATGGCCGCGGTAATAGGCTGCCCAGCCAGGGGAATGCAATCAGTGCGGACCGTCCCATAAGCCTCTAATGTGCAGGGTGAGCCGGACCGATCCACCACCGCTGCGGCTTCCCTAAGAGGTGCGTGTCTGGTGCAGGGCAGCCCAGCCCGTCCGACGCGGAGGGACCGGGACCGGGACCGCTAGTGCTGCTGGGCACTACGGCCCCGATCTCCACTCATCCCAGGCAGGTCACCAGGCGGGCTGGGACGGGGCACGAGAGGCAGCCAGCCAGCGGGGGCGATGGAGCGCGGGGAGGAGGGCACCCAGGGGGGGATTTCTGGGTGTGGGCGGAGGGCTGATGCCCCAGGTCCTTGGTTCAGGGATAGGAAGGACAGCAGAGGATGGGGAGCGAGGTGGGGGAAATCCATTGATGGGAGGGCTGACACGGGGTGGGGGAAGGTGGTCTAGCGAAAGTGTTTGGTGAAAGTCTGACCACGGCCTAATACATGTGTCTGTGGAACAAATATAAAGCACCATACTGGGGGGTTTCTTGTACCCTTCTCTATGCAAATAGTACCAGCTGTTGTTAAGTCTGAATTCTAGACTAGATGCACCCCTGGTCTGATATGGTAATTCTTATGCTATTTGTCGCTTGTATTTTGAGTGACTAGACTACGGAGACTAAACTCTCTTGTTTTTCTTAAGATGATGTCTGTAGATCATGACTAACTGGGTTACCTTGGCAGGCCAATATATAGGGGTGAGAAGTTCCCAGTGTGGAGAAAGCTTGAACTGCTACCGAGTTGTCAAGATACTACTTTTTACCTTCCCTACAGAGGTCAGATAGGCCAGTGCTCTTTGTTAGCACTATGCTCTCAATAAACAAACAAATTGATCCTTCCCATTTCCTGAGAGCATTGACTCTAAGCAAGTATCAGTGCATGTTTCACAATGATAATGTTTAAATCACCTACTTGAACAAATATTATGGTATTGATCGTATCACTGGCTGGGAATGCATTCCAAACTTTAAAACAGTTTCACTCAGTGAAATAGCTACAGGTTGGCTTCTGATTCCAGACCTGTTCAGTTCCAGGTGCACTGAGGGAAGATTTGCTGTGACTTACCTCTGGATGTTTTTTTTTGTTTTTTTGTTTTTTTGTTGGTTTTTTTTCCCCTCGTCTCCAGGAGTCCAGTCACAGTGGGATGATGCATCCATTTGGTAATGAGGAAGCAGCCTCTCTGGAACATCTTTTCTGTTTTTTTTGTGAATGTGTGCGGTGGGGAGAATGGGGGCTAGCACAGGCCTGTATTCCTCAGTTACATCAGTGGCAGGGGGATGGCTCTGAGAAAGTTGCAGCTATCCTGCAGGCTTTAATAGCTTGTCCATCTCAGTTAAGGTAAGTGCTGTGTGGGATTTTTGTCTAACTGGTGGAAGTATAAGTGTGTTAAACAGTGTGTATGTGATGCAATTCTCAGAAATTGAGGCTGATTCTTTATTCTTAACTATAATGGACCCTTAGAATTGGGGCCGGATTAACACACGGGCTTTAGGGGCTGTAGCCCAGGGCCCTGGGCTAAGGAGGTCCCAGCATAGCAGGGCTCAGGCAGGCTGTTTGCATGCTGTGGCCCCACGCCGCTCCCAGAAGTATCCGGCTGCTGGCATGTCTGTGGCTCCTGGTGGGAACCGGCTGGTGGGAGCTGCAGGGGTGGTGATAGCAGGCCCGGGCAGCGCATGGAGACACGCTGTCCCCCTGCCTCCAGGGGTATGCAGAGACATAGCAGCAGCCAGGCACTTCTGGGAGCAGCATGGGGCTATGGCTTGCAGGCAGCCTGCTTGAGCCCTGCTATGTGACCGGCCAGGAGCTGCCTGTGGTAAGTGCCTCCCAGCTGGAGCCTGAACCTCACATTCACTCCGGCATCCCAACCCCATCCTCCAGATCAGAATCCACTCCTGCACCAAACTCCCTCCCAGAGCCTGCACCCAATACTCTGCCCCAGCCTGGAGTCCCCTCCTGCACGCAACTCCCTCTCAGAAAGAAACTAATAGAACAGGTCTTCTAAAGTAAGAAGTAGGCTATTTTGAATTAACTAAACTATATTCTACATGTTTTAAGAATGAAATGTAACCACAGAATGGCTTTATGTAAATTAAAAGAAAAGAGTAGTGTAATAGTAATAGCCCCAATGCTATAATTGTGATCATTTTGTGTTAAATTAGGAAAAAGACTTGTATATAGGGACCCCACAAAATCTAATAGCTCTGGGCCCACAGGAGAGTTATTCTGGCCCTGCTTAGAATCCTTGAAGCAGAACATGCTTCCTTGCCAGTGTTTTTTCCTTCATGCATTCCATTATTACAGTTAACATTTGAGTGCCGACCTGCTCAGAGTTGCACTAATATATGTAGGGAACCCAGCCTCAGTCAGCTTACAAACTTGTGCATATATGCAATAGATAAGATGCTGGTATAAGCTCAAGATCATGCAGAAATCTAGCAAAGGTCAATTTTGAAAGACTTCACTGAAATGTGAATTGGAGAAGGAGGGAGTCTGTTTTAGAATTGCAGTGGTGCTGACACTGAGTGCTTTTTGTTTAGAAGATGATCAACCTATTTATTTAAAATGTTTGCTTGTTACTAATGACACCTGAGATTATTAAAACTGAAAATGTTTTAAAAATCTAATTTCTCACCACTTAAATTTTCTACTTTTCACATTTCTCAATTTGGATTGTGAAACAACCACTGTTAGTTTCACTTGTTGTTTTTTCTCTTGACTTCTCAAGCACTTGCATGAGGCTGTTAAGGTTGGGTTTCTGACATTTCAGGGGAACTTAAAAAATTTCAACTTTTTGTAATTAAAAAAAAAAAAAGAATCAAATGTTTCTTAAGTCTTGTATAACTTTTTTTGGTGGTAATTTGAGTATCAACTACACAGACAGCATTCTGGGAATCATTTTTATCTGGAGGAAAAAACACACAATTAAATTGGTGTTGCCACATGAGGGAAATAAGTATATTATGTTTTTTTTATCCTTGGTACCGTCAACATGGAACACTGCTGTGAAGTGGGTAGAGATTTGGTGCCTAGATATTTGAAACTGATACTATATACTATTACCTTTGCAGGTGTGGACAGAATTGCAGCCCTCAGAGACTTGCTTGGCTTTGGCTCCTTGTGCTCAAGAAATGGCTGGTATGGGATCAGGTAAATAAATTTGTTGTAGTTGCCTATTAAAATCTGAGACTTACTGCTGTTAATTTCAGCTGGCTCCTTAGACCATTTTTCATTAAACTTAGCAAGAAATTAAAATAAGTGTTTTGGTATTATTTTTTGAGGCCGTGTGAGTTAGCTTTTTAGTGTGCATACTCAGTGTGAGATATTCCTATGAACAGACAGCATGAGTTAGTACCTTACATTTCTATAGCCCCTTTTATCCCCAAAAGATGAAAGAAACCAAGGATTGCACAATGCTTTACAAATGGCATACTTTCAGGGAGTGTAGTTTACATATACAGAACAGTGGGGAGGAGAGTGGTAGGCAGCGAGCACCCTGCCTAAAGGAGAAAGAAACAAGGCCTTCAGAAAGGGGAGGATTGCGGGGGTCGTGGGTTTGTCTTTGCTCACCATTTTCATTCCTCTGACTCCATTGCCTAGGTTCATGAATTTTCATGATCTTTGAAGAAAGGTGACCCTATCCCAAAGGGGTTATGGGGAAGTGACAGTTGCTAGCTGTGTAGTTGGAAATAGAGAATGGAATCTGTTGGTGCAGGAACAGCCCCTCGGTAACTTAATCTCCAATAAAATAAATCTCTGAAGCTGTCTGCCCTAAAATAGTAATTAAATAAGGTTTTGGGTTTTTTTAACCTGTAAACCTAAGATAGTGTCTCGCATCTTCTCTATTCTTTTATCTTTTGTTTTCCTGATTAACTTCAGAAAATAATTCCAGCTGGTCTCCAAAGAGAAACTGAATTCTTACTCCTCTTAGAAGAACTGCAAAAGGATGTCTCTGATGAAGTCCTAAAGGTGAGCTGAGTGCCTAATTTATTGATCATTCTTGGGATGAAGGTAATGCTACGAGTTAACTTGACTGACCTTGGGTTTGAGATATTAACGTACCTTTGGTCTTCTCTGCACAAAATAAAGACAGTTGAATGTGAGGGCAGGGCAGTTCAAGTTTACTCACTTGAGGTAGTGAATTTGGCATATATAATGGTGATGATTCTGGCTAGAGGGGGATAGTGTAGGCAGGTGCTGAGCGAGCTTCTCTACATAGCCTTGCTAATAATTCTAACTCCTGATGTCCAGCTACCTCTGCTGTTGCAGTCATACATCCCCATATACAACTGTCTTGACTTAATGTAGGCTATGAGTTTGGGCCTCAGTAGAGGAAAGGCTAGTGTGCGAACACAATAAATCATTGAATCTTCTTGCTGGTAGGCTTTGAAATCCAAAGTGGCCAGAACTGCCCTTGTTTTTAAAATTTTTATTGTTCTCTACCATTCTGCTTCTTGTTCCAACTCAAACTCAAGTTGAGGTTTGACTCCAGACAATGGAGCTGATATAGCTGTCTGGCCATATTTGGGAAGGAGAGCTAATAATGGATGACATCAAGAAGGCTAAGGTGTTTAATACCTGTTTTGCTTCATCTTCACTAAAAAAGTTAATGGTGACCAGATATGCAACACAATTAATAACAACAACAACGAGGAGGAAGGAATGCAAGCCAAGGCATGGATTAGGATAAAGAATATTTAGCTAAGTTAGATATAGTCAAGTGAGCAAGGCCTGATGAAATTCATGCTAGGGTGCTTAAGGAATTAGCTGAAGCAATCTTGGAACCATTGTCAATTATCTTTGAAAACTGTTGGAGGAAAGGTGAGGTCCCAGGGAACTGGAGAAGAACAAACATAATGCCTGTATTTAAAAAGGGGATCCAAGAGGACTTGGGGAATAATAGGCCAGTCAGCCCAACTTTGATACCTGGAAAGATACTGGAGCAAATGATCACATTTGTGGTTTTAAGAAGGTTGCTGCCAGAATTGGGGGAGCTCAGTGGTGCAGTTCAGGAGGCTGCAGCCAGCTGCACAGTGATTATTGTGGAGAACTCCTTCAGTAGGGCTGATTGTGAGATAAGCTGTATGTCAGTTCTATAAAGGTTTCAGAGTAGCAGCTGTGTTAGTCTCTATCCGCAAAAAGAACAGGAGTACTTGTGGCACCTTAGAGACTAACAAATTTATTTCAGCATGAGCTTTCATAGCTCACAAAAGCTCATGCTGAAATAAATGTGTTAGTCTCTAAGGTGCCACAAGTACTCCCGTTCTATAAAGGATGCAACTGATGTGCTTTCACCATGGGACTCTGTCCTCTTATTTGCCTGTTTTTGTATTTTTTCATCAGATCATAATGTCAGGCTGATAGTTTGAAATCAAGCTGAAATGATGTCTCTGCTTTCTCCATCTCAATTGGGTTGTAGTGCGTTGAGGGGAGGTATAAAGAGGTTAGGGTTTGTGAAAGCCCTTTAAATACAGGAAGAATGGAATGTTGCAAACTTATCTCAAAGGCATTTGGGGAGCAGGAACTGTACTTTCATAGTGATCTTGGAGTCACAAATCCGTTCTTCCGTTAGGGTTACCGATCCCAACCTTAAAAATCTAATAAGGCAGACCAGACTGGAGTAAAAGTGCCTTAACTAACAAGGCTGACCATAGGTTGTAATGGATACACCAAGGACTCCTGTGTCTTGGGAGATCATTTTGTATAAAGTGCAGAAATACGTTCCTTGCACCCAGGACACTGTTATTGTCTGTAGTAATTCTCCAGTGCTCTGTCTAGCTCGTTTTAAATATCCCACACAATGCAGGTTTCTAGGACTTTACTTTTTAGATTGTTTCATAGTGTTTATAGACCTCAGACAGGAGGTTTCTTCTAATAATCAGCCTTTGTTCAGCTTCATTGCATTATCACTAACTTTACCTCCTTACATCAATCTAAACAATACTTCTTCCTTATTGGTATTAACCATCTGCAAGTATTTGCTGAATGTAATTGTCTGGTGTATACTTCTGCTTTTCTCTTTGTAACATTCTAATAATTCTTTTGGTTTTGAAATTATGGAAGTTGGAGGAGGAAACCAATAGACACTTTGAAAGATGAATGAAGGAAAGCCTGGATCTGGATGCCAAAGTAACAAAATCAGTGGGACATTTCGGTAAAACTTGGGTTTTGTAAAGTACTTTTTATATACAGTAAGACAGTTCCCAGAATTAAAAATAAAAAAAAAATCCAGTGTCAGTACTTCTTAAATAAATAAATAAATAAAAATTCAAACAGCACCAGTGGTGGAAAGTAAAATATGTTTTAAAAAGTTTTTTTTTTTGTTTTTAATAAACCAGATCTTTGGATGGGGATTTGCATTTCAAAGATTTTTAATTGTCAGTGGAATGTTTACTTTTGTGAGATTTAACCTTTAGCAACTAGTCTTTTTTAATAGGGTCTTCAGTCATTCTAGTTAAGATGAAAATCATAAGGACACTGTATTCTCGTGCCATAACTGAACCATGAGGAGGGAAACAGTGAGAAACTCCCTCAATAATGCAGTATTGTAGTTAGGAGCATTGTGGGAGTTTTACACTGTAAATATCCAGATTTGGCCACTATTATAGATAGTATACTGGACTAGATGAGCCAGCATGTGGCATCTGAGCTTCTTGGGAGTCATAACTATTGATGCCATGAGTTCGCAAAAAGTGCATTATTTTGGGATTGAAACTGAGTTCCTATAGTTCTGGATTCCTATAGCAGAGCTGGTTGCCAAGGTAAATTTAATGGTTCCAAGTGAATGTCTATTGAATCTTTAAGTTTGTTGTGTATCTGGTGTGTAGTGTGTGTGAGGGGGAAAAAAAACAAACAAACAAAAAAAAAAAACAGGTGGCATTCAGGCCCCCAAACATACATCTGTTTCCTCCCAGGAGCTGTTCGAAGCATTTGAATGTGTCCAGAGCAAGCATGAATCGGACAGAAAGAAAAGAGATGGCCGCACGTACAGATTCAGTATGGAAGCAACTTCGGCTCTCCGGAAGCTTTTGTTGAGGGCTCCCCGCCGGGCACAAGCCCTGCTGGAGTTCCTGCAGGGAGAACATGGCACACCCAGCTCTGCACTCCAGCACAGTTGCTCTGTGCAAAATATCTATGTTGACTTTCTCCGTGACTCCTTAAAATCTCTGCAGAGGCTTCAGCGGTATCCCAAATCCTCAGGAGAACTGGATCAGACTGAGACAGTGGATGCTATTTATGGTGTCCTTAGTGTGTTGCATTTTGAAGTGGAGCATCAGACTGGCGAGCTCCGACACTTGTGCAGGGAGTTGTTGGATGCTTGCTGGGCTGAAGGAAGCCCACTGAAGGAAGAGAGGTTACTGGGCTGCATACTGAGGAAGCAGAGCCATGCCTTGCTCAGTTTATACAGCAATGTCTTCACAGAGAGGACAAGAGAGAAACTGTTGGGGCCAAAGTTGCCAGGAAAAGGTTTGTTTTGTTTTCTCATTAAAAGTTGGACCATTGAGACTTTGCAGACAAAACAGGTTTGAGGGAGCAAGGGATGGGAGTTTGGCCATGTAGGGATCTTTTGTTATGGAGACTTAGTTATGGAGTCTGAATGTGGCTTTTGCTTAGTGATTCCCTAACTGTTCTACTGCTGAAAACCTTGCCCAGGGCCTGCTTTCTTCAGAGGTAGCTCTCTGTGTTTGAAAGTAATCCCATTTATGTGTCTCTCAGGTTCATCTGAGCAGTTGGACACAGAACGGGTAATGATGGCTTTGTTCGCAGAGCCTGAAGAGGTTTATTCTTGGAAGACTGCCTATTTTTACTGCCTGAGCAGCAGCAAGCACTTTCTGGAGCAGATTCTGGTATGGTAATAAAGATGAAAGGGAAGGGGAAAACCCAGTAGTGGATCAATTTAGTGCCAGGATTCCAGCGTTAGAACTCTTTACATTTGATTAGAGATCTTCAGAAGTTCTGGCTTTTGGTGCCAAAATATTAGGTAACTAGCAGTGGGTTTTTATAATCTGTTGACCCATCTGCACTGTTTCGTCTCTGTGATTTAAGATATCAGCATGGAGCTCTCTGGAAGACTTAAACCTGTGTGGTTTGGTGGTTAGAACAGAGGATGTGGGAGATGGGGCTCCTGTATTCTACTCCCAGCCCTGCCAGGGATTCCCAATGATTCACTGAGTAACCTTGGCAGCTGCTTAACCTCTCTCAAGAACCCCATATGTAAAATGAGGGTGATGCTTCACAAAAGGGTTGTGAGGTTAAATGGATATTTGTGAAGCACGTGAGAACCTGGGGTGAAAGATGATATAGGAGATAAAAGTACACAAAATAAAGTCTAATGTATTGAGGGCATGAGAATCCAGACAGGTGAGCCAAGATTTATTCTATTACTGGCTCAAAAACTCCATCTATAGCTCAACAGATTCTTCTCTAGTTTCTGCATAAAATCTGTTTGGAAAATATGCAGACTTAAAGAGTAGCCAGGGAGAGGGGATGGATTGATTCTCTGACTTCTACTTAGTGACGCCTTTTCTTTGTAGCCCAAATAAAGAGAAACTTGGTGGCCTGTAAAATCTGGGTTTGAGGAAGTTAAACCACTTTCTGAAACTACTATTGTGACAGCCCACCACCACCTCAGCAGGATTCTACATTTTTAGAATAACAAATGCTTGCTTCCTTTTTGTTCTCTAGGTGACTGCATTAACACTATTAAAAAGGGAAGACTTCACAGGCTTGAGCAGCTTACTGAGTCGAGAATTCAACCCCCTCAGCCGTCTTCTGGTATTGCTAGGGTGGACTCACTGTCACAGCTTAGAATCAGCAAAAAAATTGTTATATGCTCTTCACAAAACTCGGGTAAGTAAGCGAGTGGAGAGCTGGTTGAAATGGCTGAATGCTATGACTGACAGTTCAGTTTGATTCCAGTCATTGTAAATTAGTTGCTTGGATTGTTAATCAAATCTGAAGTCTCTGAAATGACTTGTTCTAACTGCATAAACTGAGATTCTGAGCTTTAAATGTCTTTCCAAATGTAAGATGTAAGGGTGAATCCTCTGGTTAGGATTTTCAGCCTCTTTTTATAAATTTTTTTTTTTTTTTTAATCAAACTTTTTCCTTAAAACGAATAGTATACAGGCAGCAGCATTTCAAGTTCAGCTTTGCTACGTCTCCGTCAATGTGTGTGAACTGTGACCTGAATAGGGTTGTCAGGGCCGTTCTTCAGGGCCCATTCAATCCTTGACCTCAAACTCAAGGCCAAATAGTGCCGTGTAAATACATGGAGATATACCTATCTCATAGAGCTGGAAGGGACCCCGAAAGGTCATCGAGTCCGGCCCCCTGCCTTCACTAGCAGGGCCAAGTACTGATTTTGCTCCAGATCCCTAAGTGGCCCCCTCAAGGATTGAGGTACAACTCTGAGTTTAGCAGGCTAATGCTCAAAGCACTGAGCTGTCCCTCCCCCATAATGGTTTTGAGTTTGTATTGTGGGTACTTATGCCTTAGGAACTGCATTGACACTTAGTTCATTTCACATGTGCCGCTGAACTTGTAGGCACGATTGATCTGAGTTGAGCGGTGCCATCCACTTAGTCCTGAATGCCCAAAATAACATCCACAGTAGTCTAAATGTCAGAATTGAGACTAGAGGTTTCACTTTATTTTGGAATCTCCTTCCTTTTCTGGGTATACAGAGCTTTTAAACACTAAGCCTGTAGTTCCAATCCAGGCAGTGTTGGTGAGTGGTTGCCTTTGACAACTGATAATGGGACACTGAGCCTTTCACTTTTAGGTCATTCATTGATCTCCATCACAGGTCAATAATGTCTTAAGGGAGTTACTGTCTGATGCCTGATCAATGACCTGTATAAGATAGCACAGTCTCAGATCAGTGTTCAGTGCGCAGACATCCATAGCAGAACATAAGCATATTGGAGGTGAGTTTGTAGGCAGCTTGTGTTTCTAACCCATACAGTATCTGTTTTGGATATATAACTAGAGCAGGGGTGGGCAAACTTTTTTTTTTTTTTTTTTCTTTTTGTCCTGAGGGCCACATTGAGGTTGCAAAAGTGTATGGAGGGGCTGATTATACGCCGAAGGCTGCTGCCTCCCAAACGCCTGGATCCCTGCCCCCCATCCATCCCCTTCCCCCTTTCCCAATCGCTCCCCCCCCTTTGGCCCCTAATCCATCCCTGGACTTCACCCCCTATCCAGCTCCCCCCTCCACTCCCTGACTGCCATGACCCCTATTTAAACCCCCACCCCCTGACAGTCCCCCTGGGACTCCCATGCTTATCCAAACTCACCCTGTTCCCCACCCCCTGTCTGCCCCCCTGTCCACCTTCCTCCCCCCGAACCTCTGCCCTGTCCAGCTGCTCCCTGTCCCGTGACTGCCCCCTGGGATCCCCTGCTCCTCATTCAACCCCCTTGCTCCCTGCCCCCTTACCATGCCGCTCAGACCAGCATGTCTGGCAGCCGTGCCACCTGGCTGAAGCCAGACACACTGCTGCACAGCCCTGCACGAGCTTGCAACCCCGCTGCTCAGAGCGCTGCCTGTGTGGTGGCGTGGCTGCGGGGGAGGGGGAACAGCAGGGGAGGGGCTAGGGGCTAGCCTTCCCGGCTGGGAGCTCAAGGGCCAGGCAGGACAGTCCTGCGGGCCAGATGTGGCCTGCAGGCCGTAGTTTGCCCACCTCTGAACTAGAGTGACAACTCTGGAGATGTAAGTCCTGTAGTATCTTTCAGAAGCACTAAATTCTCTTTACAAATAAAATGTTAAAAGCTACAAGGATGAGCTTACAGACTGGAAAAATGCCTGGGTCAGATTTAGATTGATTAACATTAACAGGGCCCCTTGAAAACAAAATGTAGCTTTCTATCCTCCATTTTGTTGCTTTAATGTGTAAATACAGTAAAAGTGCAGAAATCTGCCCGTGTAAATATGTTAAGATTCCTTTAGCCATTAAACATCACACATGTGAAGCAGACTCTGGTTTTGTGCTATTCTTGGTAAGGTAGAGGGGTCTGGTGTAAATGTGATCTCTTCCTTTTATGTTAGCTAATGCTAATTTGCTCTGTCTCTCTCTAACAGAGTCTGTGCAATGATTCAGTATTGAAAGAGTTCTGTGATGGGCTATGGGCTCAAGTGGAGGTTCTTGAATGGTGCATACAGCAAAACAGGTAAAACAGCCAGAAGCACTCTTTTTACTAACCATGTATTTTGACAAAGGCTCCCCATGTAGCCAGAATTGCATATGTAGAGGTTTAATATGCAAATGCCAAGTATACAGTATCTATGCCATGTCTCCGTTAGTGGCCATAAGCTATAGAAACTAGATGTTTGTCTACGTTTTTATTTAATATTTTTAAATTCTCAAGTTGAGTCCAGTGTTAAAACTGGAAGATCTTTGGTGTAGACAAGGTTCAGGTGGTAGACCTTTTTTTTCACCATTTTGATTAGTCTTGCTTTTTCTTGCAGTATTACTATCCCAAAGAAGATTCTTTTGCAACACTTGTACAGTCTGGATTGCCACTCTGCACTCTACTCTCTTCATCACCTCACCAACCTTCTGGCCCTGAATGAAGAGGATGTCATTGAGCTTCTTCAGAAGGTTCCAGCCAGAGACCAGGAGACACAGGGTAAATGAGTAGGAATGTGACTGCAGAAGGATACCTTTTAAGAGTCCACTCAGCATATATCTTTAAAATCTTCACAATGCTGATAGTACTCCTATCTGGAAGGATCAGTGCATATAACTTGCACTTCGCAGGTAATAAACGTGTAATTTAGCAGAACTTAAACCCAACTCCATAGGGTCTAGGAAAATGATTTTCAACAATTTCCATTTTAAAGGAGAACTGTCTTCTATGAGAAGGTTATGAAACCCAGTTCCAAGGACTCTCTGAAGATGGTAATTTAACTTTGCACATACATGATAGCATCTTCCATCAGAGTACTTCAAAAATATTTAAGACTTTTTCTGAGTATAATTTAATAAAAGTGTCAAGGCTGATTCCCCACTCTGGTACTTTGAGTGCTGAAGGTTGGGGCATGCAAGGATTCTAAAAATTAATACTGGCTGGTATTAAACTCCCAAGGTCACAGCTTCTCTTTGACCTTGGATAGGTAGATGCTGCCACCACTCAAGTGCAACTCCCCTCCTCTTTTGAGAAACCAGGAAGGAGCACTTGGGAATTCCTTCCTCTGGGGTACCGTCAAGCCCTTTCACACACACCCCCAAGCCCCTCCCCCACTTCCCCGGGGAAGAGCTGAGTAAGAAAACAAAGGAAATCAGCTGAAGGAGTGCTTATTTTAAATAAAATAAAATAAAAAATCTAGGCTTTGAAATTCCTCAGATTACTATGTAATGTATGTTAAAGGAATTTTCAAGAGTTTTTCAGAAGTGCCTGTTGTGCTTGTATCTCTAGTAAGTGAAGCTAGTGTCTAGGTCAGTGGTTGCTTCCTGGCAGGGGATCTACTTGATGCACAGTAGCTTTGACTTCACAGAAAGCACTGAGAACTGGAAAGCTGCGGACTCTTGTGAGGTGTCTTGGTCTTTGTTTTCCCCCTGGTTGTGGGAGCTGTGTGTGTCTGTGTATGGAATGTGTCATTTCAAGTTGAGTTGTTCAAATAAACCAACAATTTTCAGTGATAGAACTTGCAGTAATGCTGAATCTGATTTCTTTTGCTTTCTAAAAGGAAGCCAGTTCTTCATCTCCTACCACAAATTGTCAAGCTGGTGGCTTCCTATTTTTTAATATTAAATTCTTAAGTGTGTGTGTGTGTGCGCTGATGACAGGGAGTTGGGGATCAAATAGTACCCCAATGAACAGAGGTTTAGCTCTATCTCAACTTCCAGCTCCCTATGCCTGTTCAAATGAATGTTTGTGAGACAGAGGAGAGGTAAAGGGTGGTCATGGGATAGGCCTAGGATGAAACCCAACCTGGAGTATTCTACCCCCTCCCCCCTTTTTTTCTTTTCTTTTCTTTCAGTTATGTTGTAATTATGTCTCACAGTCAGCAAGATCTTTTCTTTCTTTCAAGGCCTGTTGTTGAGACTTATTTTGATGCTGTACCATTACATTAATTTAGTACATTACTCCTTTCTGCAGATAGATGTTTATTAAAATCTCGGTTATAATACTGGACTCTACCTTAAAATGCCTGCTGATGAAATACTATCAGAGACCTCTCTGGGGCAGGAAGACTCAGGCCACGTAGATCTGCCTGAGTCATGCAGCTGCACAGAAGGATAATTCTAGCCCTGGTTTCACTTCTCTAAGATCACTTGAATTTACAGAACTAGTTTATGAAAATTAAACCTTCCCTTTTCTTCCAGCTCAGTGGTGAATTAAGAGACTTGCATTTAAAAGGGGTGCTGTGACTGTGAATTCTTTTACAGTTCAGCTTCCTGACAGAGTAACTTTAGATAGCGTATCCTGAAATTGAAAGAGTGAAGGGAGGGGAAGCTTAAAAAAATGGAGTTTTCTACTCTAATGACGATTAAAAGCATAATTTGGGTAGGCCCAAAAATAGCAGCACATACCATGAAAAGGCTTCCACCCACTTCCCTTCCTCCCTGTGCATGCACCTGTCTGCTACTGCCTCAGTTTAATTTTTGCTGCTGCTGTTACTTGTTAACACCCTCCTGCAAGGCCTGGAGAAGAACGTGCTTCTGAGCTTCCCTCTCAGATCAGTGTATCAGAGTGATCTCTCTTTTAGTGCATGATACAGTGTAATTGACCATAAACAAAACAATGAAACTGACCAGACACAAAGTGCTGTCAAATGCACAGACTGGAGTATGGGTTATGACACCTGGCTAAAACACCAGCAGCCACCTTTCCTAAACTGTCATTCCTGTAGTTGTTACCACCTGCCGAACTACAGTGATGAGAAGCTTCAGGGAAAAAGACTAGTCTAAATATAGCCCTATTAGCAGCTGTTGCTCTTCTGCTCCCAGTGTGGAAAGGACCCAAATAAAGTGTTTCAGTTATAATGGTGTTCAGAGACAGTGAGATAATTTGTTTGAATAGTCTGGATGAAGACTTTTTCTAGAAAGCCATGAGTCAAACTCTGCTCTAGTCTGTGTGGTTGTGTCTGCCCTTTTCTGAAAATCTCTCACCATTATTTTAGCAAGAGAGGATGTATCCCTATAGACTTGAGACTGGCGTTTTTATCACTGCAATGACTAATTGTACTGAGGAGGTGAACGGTATGTCAACATTGCAGTTAGGCCAGCAATGGGTGTTTGTGTCTGCTGACTCAGGCTTATGGGGCTTGGGCTAAGGGGGGGTTGTCTAATTGCGGTGTAGACGCTCAGGCTGGAGACCAGGTTCTAGGACTCTTCCCCCATTGTGGGGTCCTAGAGCCTGGGCTCCAGCCCAAGCTCAAACATCTACACCACAATTAGACAGTCCTATAGCCAGGACCCGTGAGCCCAAGTCAGTAGACACAGGCCAACAGTGGGTATTTAGTTGCAGTGTAGACATACCCTTACAGGATGGGATGGTAAAAACACCCGAGTACTGTCTACACTCCACCCTCCACCATTGCTACCACTAGTAGGGCTGCAATGATGGATCTTGGGCTGTGCTTACACTGGCAGATTTATTTTGTGTAAAACTCCTTAGTTTTATGGCATGATTCTCAGAAAAAATCTATGCTTCTTGTTTGCTTGGAAACAATGCTTGAGCACTCTGATTTAACATAGTTCAAACACTTTTCTAGCTAATGCAGTTCAGCTCCCCGTGTTTGGACAGGACCATAGACATTATGTGACTCCAGTATATTGGTTTGAATAGTTCAGGAATACCCATGCTGCACTACCAGCAGGCAGATGAGCTGGCCCAGCCAGTCCTTCTATAAAAACAAAACAAAACACTACTCTGTTGTACAGTAGAGGTCCCAAACACTGCAGTAACATTGTTTTAAATGGTAGTGTTTTGGCACCACTACTGTACAATAATGCAGTATCTATTAGAAACCAATACATTTATCTATATAGGGAACATAAGTTGTACTGAAAGCAGAAATGCCAAACTGCCTGTGCGTTTGGTTCCCTGATGAGCTAGTGGTGACTTGTACACAGCATTCAGCTCTGCTGTTTTAATGTGATAAGAAGAGACCACATTTTAGTATGTGATACCTTTCCTGCCCCTGAAACAAGCTGGAAAGGGTGGAGAGAATTGGTGGGGGAGACCTTTCAAGCTGCTGGTATTTACCATAAAGAGGGCAGGGGACTGGACTCGATGACCTCTCGAGGTCCCTTCTAGTCCTAGAATCTATGGGAAAAAAACCCCCAAAGGGTATAATTTCCCTTATTTTCTTCAAATCCTTTACTGGTCACCTTTTAATCATGCTTAATAGTCATGCTTAAGTGTTGTTCAAGTGGGGTAGCGCCCAAATTAGGCTTTAAAAATTTGATCAGCCAATTTGGTTGGAGTCAAACTATAATACAGCTAGGTTAATACAAATCTTTAGGACAGTTCATAAACTAGTTTGGCCACAAAGTCTGCACAAGGAAAATCTACCCACGTTGCAGGACATGTTATAACATGTTAGCATTCAACCTGGTTAAAGTAAGGTTTGGCCTTGCATTGTAAATGGATCAACACAACTCCGTCCTATCTACACTACAAGGCCAAACCATATATAGAACGTGTTTAATGCTTCTGTGTTGTAGCCACATCCAGCCACACAGACCTTTAGGCAATGTTTATACTAGGATAGATTTGCTTAAATTTCCCACTGTTGCCAAGTATAGATCTTGTTCTCTGTTCTTTGTTCCATATGTTGTTAAATCATCACATCGTGGAGGAAGGCTGGGTGGAGGTCAGCTGTGGAAGGCCACCTATATAAGAAGTGACTGGAAAAGAGTGATTGTGGAGTACACAGGGTCAAGGATAATGATCAGGTATAGGAAAGGGTGAGAAGAAAGGGCAGAGCTACTCATGGAGAAGGAAACTAAGAGAGCATCAAGATGACCTGAATTATCAGAATTTAAGGAAGTGGCAGAAGATGAAATGGGAACCAAGCTGTGCCAGGGGCTTGAAGAGGTGTGTGTGTGTGTGTGAGAGAGAGAGAGAGAGAGAGAGAGAGAGAGTGGGGGGCGGGGGGGAATAAATCAATATAGAGTTTCAAAGAAAGCAGACAATGTAGCTGACATAGTAAACAAGGAAGATGATTTTGATAGCCGTATGTTGGAGGATATTGAGGGTTGTGATGCGGAACCTAGAGAAAACTGAGAGGAAGAGATTGCAGTAATTGAAGCAAGAGATAAAAAACCAAAGGTTTAGAAACAGAATTGGAGAGGAAGAGGCAGATTTGAGATGTAGAGAATTTAGCAATAGCCAGGGTGGAATAAAGCTTAAAGCAGATAGAGGCGTCTTAAAACACAAAGATTGGGAACCTGCATGACCAGAATTATGGTGGAATTGGCTGTGGAATTGTCTAGTAAATAACTCTGATTTGAAGTATTTAATTCCCTGGAAGCATATCTACAACTTGAAATGTAAGAATTAAAGGGCACCTCTCAATTTGAAAATCTTACTTCTGACAGAACACTTTGACCCTACTATATCACGAGTACCCCGTAAGGAGGCTATACCCAAGACAAGTTAATAGGGATGTGGGGCAAAATTACTTTTTCCTTTTTAAATTGTATTTACTTTTGTGTAGTTTTCGCTGTCTTCCGCAGTACAGTTTTTTTAGTTTCCCTCCAGCTGAACATTTGCTGTCTTTATAAATGTCCGTACAGGGAGATCAGAAAAATCCCTACTTTCCTTTTCTAAAAAGAATTAGTGATGATGGGGAACTTGAAGACAATGTCCCTCAAAATATGTGAGAACTTACCCTCCCATGTTTCACTTTGCAGTGGTGCCGGTTTCCAGCCTCCTGAGTCAGCAACGCAACCTGGTGCTCTTCCGGGCATTTTGTGCCATGAAATATGCAATCTATGCACTGTGTGTGAATTCACACTGTCATTCGAAGTGCAAGGACTGCATGCACAGCCTTCTCAGTGACCTCCCTGAGGACTCGACCCCTCTTAAAGAACCACCAGGAGATCGGCCTCCTTACCTAGGTTTAGTAGCTTGTACATATCTGGTTCCTAGATTCTGTGGATTGTAATTTATTTTAATATTACACTGTGAACATCTATAATTCCTTTATCCAAAGAGCTCAAAACACTTACAAACAAATAAACCTCAAAGCGTCTATGTGAGGTAGATAAGTGTTATTTTCTACATCTATTACTATTATTAGGTGTAAGTTACCCACCTTTGTAAAGCACTCTAAAATCCTTAGATTAAAAACAGTCTATAAGGGGAAAATGTTAGTATTAATGGGATATTTTAGCTGAGATTTTGTAAAAGAGCTTGATATTTCTATAGCTAACATTGTGGTTATCTAGTCTCTCTTAGTGGCCACAAGCTATATAAATGTGCTAAAATGGAAGAAATCTGAGTTTGGGGCTCAGGGCACAAGATGGTCACTGCTGGGGTCAGGGAGGAGTAATGCCCTGCTCTCTCATTGCACATTTAGATTCTTTATCAGGAGAGGAATGTTCAGCGCTGAACCATTAGCATTGGTCATAGCTGGAGGCAGGATGTTGAGCTAGATGGACTAGTACTCTGAACTGATGTGGCAAAGATTCTTATAAAAGTCCATTGCCATTTTGTTCTTTAATGGCTCTCTTGGTTCCCATTCTTGTAACTTTGAGCACCATTGTGGAATCAGAAAGTGGGTAGGGGAGGAGGAAACAATTCCTGGAAAATGTTTTAAGTGTGTTTTTTATTATTATTTTTTTTTTATAACACATACAGATTGTCCAGCTATTTTTCGTCAGTATCTTGCCAAGTGCCAGCAGTTCTTACGGAGTCTCCCTGCTCCTCTGCACCTGGAGCTTCTGGAGAACATCTTCTCCCTGCTTTTTGTCTCCTATAGTGACCTCTACACAGAGACTCCCCTGCCCGAGGACTATGCAGAAGAGGACAATATTGTGAAAAAGAGCTGTGGTGCTGGGAACTTGGATGGTAGTGCCAGCCGAGAGTCTTCCACCTCAGAAAGTCCACAGCACCCAACAGAGCCTGAAAGAAAGACAGAGAGATGTCCTCAGGCCCCCCGGACAGTCTACCATGGTATCCAAACTCTGCTTGGTTCAGAATTGAGTGATGAGACCTGTGAATCCTCCAGGATGAGCTATCTAGATCTGAAACATTTTGCCAGTGGTGTCAGTGGATTTTTAGTGGATGATCTGGTAGTGGATGCCTTCCTCAAGATGCTCCTCAACCACCTGGAAGAAATTCAGCGTTCTCTCCCGTGGGATTCGAGTAACGTGCCCCATGAGGAGCTGGAGTTGGTAGAGTGCTTGAATTTCTCTGTAAATAGAGATGTCTTTGGGAGCAGAGTGCTGCAGTTCTCCAAATACCTCTCTGAAGCTCAGTGGAGATACAAAGTAGTGATGAGTAACAGAAATACAGGTAAGATCCACTGGGATCTCAGTAGCGCCAGCTTGGTGATCCTTGAATTGAAAGATCTATAGCACCTGTGGGAGAGGAGCTCATTAATCTGGTGGGCTAGTATACTGGTCTTTAGTGTAACTAGCAAGTGACTATTTTCTCCATTTCTTTTGTCTGCTTCACAAAGTCGCTGCATAATATGGATGGCTGGAAGCTTCTGCTCTAGAGAGGCTCAGGGCTTGGAAAACAGTAGGTAGTTTTGGTGTGGTGCTAATGTCTTCTGGAGCCTGTGTGGGCTCAGACTTAGCAGAACATTTATGGAGCTGAAGTGTTGTGACCTTTTCTTCAACAAACTTTACTCTTGAGGGTGCATTAAATATTACTTTGAGCAGAGCACAGGGGCAGTAGCATATTGATAGGAATCACAGAACCTTCCTTGGCATCTGTGGACAGATGAGTTTGAACTTCTCACTAGGGCATTGCCCTGGACCACACTGGCATGTCCATCCTTATTTATACTAAGCACCTAGTTTCTTGCTATGTGTCTGGCCTTTTTGTCATGACCAGTTGCCAGTCACTGCATTTGTATGTGTGTGATAATGACTCCTAAAGAAATCACTAGGACTGCTACTCTTTCAGAACATCAGCTTGCAGCCTCCAAGAGACACTTCTCCTTAACCAGATGCTCCAGCTTGAGGAAGCGCCATCAAACTCAAAGATGGAGGATGGGTGAGTTAAGAAATTGCTGTGGAGGCTGCATTGCAAGTGCATGTCATGTGACCTGGATAGGAAACTAATTGGTGGTGTCGAGATGGGTGTCTCACAGGACTGGAAATTGGCCTAATTCTCTTATCTCCTCTAACCCTTTACTCGGTGTCCTAGATAGATACGATTGGTGTTCTGTTTGAAGTGTGGCTGGTCCCAGTCCGGTACCCATTGGTTAGATGTCGTCATCCAAAAATCCACCTCACAATTAAAAGGCAACACACTTTAAACTGATACATGGAAATAATTCTTTCTATTCGTATGATTGCTCTGGAGAAGTTGCAAGATATTGTGTTTTGAAAAAAAAAAAGCCTCCCTCTCTCCCCTCCCCCCCCCCCAATCTATTTATGATCATGAATGAACATAGCATCTGCAGTGATAGAAACTGGGATAAAAATTTCAGTAGCCTTTGAGTCTCCTGCCTCAAGTCCTTCCCCGCAAGGTGATCAGTTTAGAAAATCTGACATCCTTTTTGGCTCTCAGACAATATTGTAGAATTAGGACTATTCTTGGGATGGGAGTGGTTAAGTTTTCCTTTGAAGCATCTGACATTCTCCGCTATCAGGAAACCAGACTGGATGGCCCACTCTTCTGTTCCAGAGTGAGTGTCTTCTTTAAATGATGGCTCACGTCAAGACCACATCAGTGGTATCTTGCATTTGTCTAATAATCTGTTATCCCCACTGAACTCTTTTGCCAGAAGAGGCTCTTTGATTGCCCTGTCTGGGTCCGATATATTTCTCATGCTGTTTTTTATTTTCCACTTCAGATTGTAAAAAGAGAACTTCAAGTCAATCACTGGAGAGTACAAGCAGTGAATTGAGCACCAGCACATCAGGTACTAAATCTCATTGAAAGGATTTCTTTGTTTTGTCGTTACACAATGACATAATGCAGTACTGAAATTAACTGATTGGTTTGTGCACGTCACTGCTCCGTGCAGGATGGAGTCATTAGACTTTCAGACTTTCTCCTCCTAACAGAAATTCTAGGTTGAAAGCCATGGACCTGTTCTTTTTGGAACAGGAAGATCAGCATTCTCTTGCTGCTTCTGTGATTTTGCAAATGGCTGTGTAATGCAGCTTAGTGACAATTATGAACCTTTAGGAGGCCACAGACTTGTTAGAATATAAAATATTTAAATTAATAAAAAGGCTTAAAGGACTGCAACTGCCCTCTTCCAAACACTGGGGTACCAGGGCCCTGAATTGTCCTTTCCCTCTTATTATTACAATATAAATATATATCATGTATGTTTAGCAGCTAATGCGTTAATACAAAATGTGTGTGTGCTTGGATGTAGTTACGGTTGTGGTAAGAGCTAGAACTGTGACTTTCTCTGTTGTGCCTTTAAAAGGTCACTGATAGTCACACTAATTCAGAGCCTGAGCTGACCCCAAATACCTTTCTAAGGCATCTGATACTGTGGTATCTAAGTGCCATGCTGACTTCATTGATGGCCATGTGGGTTTGTCACATCTCAATCCCATGGGTGTTTTGCTTGACTCATGTCTGTTGGGAATTGTTCTGGGGTGCTTTGTCTGAATTATGCTGTATAAAAACTTTTTTTTTTCCATGGAATGCAGAGTCTATTGGACCTGAAGTTGCCTTTCAGCTTCTTTGTCCTATCTGCAGTCACAGTTGCTACTTGACAGATTGCCTGTCACCTCAGGCTATGATCTTGGCTGATCTCACAAGCTAAATAGGAATAGACCAGGTCAGCACTTGATTAGAAGACCATCAATGAACACCTAGAGTTCTATATCGTCGTTGTCTGATTCAGTATCTGAGACTCATCCCTCTGTTACTACCGGGCCAGTGCCCCTGCTGATGCTTGGGGAGGGTCGGCTTCTGTGGGGTGCAGTCCTTCACATGAATTATAAAAATGAGGTCCAGATCAGTAATAGTTTATTGAAGATCCCATTAAAAGTATAAAAGTAGGATTGTTAACTGAAAATGTTCTTCATTTTCTGGCCTAAATAATTGTTTAATAGGCACTGCAGCATCACACAGGGTCTGCCACAGAGGCAGGTGATGGGTGAACCCATCTCTGTAAAGTGCTTTGGATTCTTTGCAGTGGGAGGCATTATATGTAATCATGACCGGCTGGATGTTGGTCACTTAAAGCAGACAATACAACCCTTTACAACTGTTTTGTAAAGCCCGCTTCAAATTCCTCACCTCCATATTAAAGCCGAGAAGCATTGGTGCCTGATGAAAAATTTGTTTCCATTATAACTCAGCATGTTGTTTCCCTTTTTGCTCTTGTAGAGGGAAGTACCAGTACTGTGTCTGGCTGGAGTGACCTGGAATGTAGGCTGAAGCCTCAGCAGCAGAACCTCCTCATCCCCATGATGCTTTCCCCACCTGAGTCACTCCTAGTCTCCTGTATCTTGAGGGGGAACTTTATAGAAGCCCATCAGGTACGTGTGTGTGTGTTCACTGCTACATAAAACTTGGAAACTGGTTCTGTATGGAAGCCTGCGCTGGTGATAGCCGAGGTTATTTTGAATTTCTACTGTGTCAGCCAGCTGGGTTTTGAAGGACACAGACATGAGGGAGAATGCTTTCCAAATTGAGGTGTCAGAGGGAATCCAGCAGCAGGAGGGAAACAAGCATCTAAGCCACTACCTTTTCAAAGTTTGCAAAGATTTTACCAGGCCTGGGTCTAACTTAGTGTTCCAGCTGGGTGAGGAAGAAGGTGAGGAGCTCATGTGTGAAACACCAGTCTTGAATGAGAGGCAGTATTTGAGCTTTTTTTTTTTTTTTTGGTCACTGATCCCAAAAACACGACTCCACCACGTTCATGCCCAGTTGTAGTATGTAAAGACACACTGTAGTCCCCTAGCTGTTGGTTTGGACTGGTGTGTATGGCACACTTTGCTTTATGGGCAGGTGAAGGAGGTGTGTTTTGTGGCCAAGCTGTCAGAACAGGAGGCCCAAGGTCTGTGTGCAGAAGTGTCTGCCATTGACTCCTAGCCCCCTCATTTACATGTGCAAACAACCAACTTGTGCATGCAATTGTGCCTCTATATTGCCATACTCAGTTACAATTGCATGTGCATTTTTGTATGTAGCTTTCAGCTGCCTTTCTGAAAAACTGGCGTGAAGTATTTTGGCAGTTGAATCCCCAAGAAAGTGCAGTGGTCTGGCTAAGATTGAGAGGGACATTGTCAAATGCTTTTGCATAGTTACCCATGCGTCAGCAGTAGGTAAAAGTCAAGCCCTTAAAACAATTCCAGTTAGCAAACATGGTATTTTTATTTTCCTCTCCTGAGGCTAACAGATCTGTTTTCTTTGCTACGTTGTGTTTTGTACAACACTGACGTTAACAGGACTTGGAACAGGGTTTAACTGATGGTCCCTGTGATGGTCGTGTGGGTTGCTAATGTAATTTTAGAATATTCTAGAGGGTAGTCCCTGGTTGATAAGAACTAATTTACACTACGGGACTAGCTACTTCATCTTTTTAATGTACAATTATTGGAGTCTTGTAACATCTTTATGAATTAGTTGTTAAAGTGAATCCAAATCCAATGTAATGGCACCTGCAAGCAGAGCTATGTAGCTGTAATTGCAAAAGTGCTTCCATTATAAATCTCTGTTTTCAGGCATCTATAACTTCCTGGATAAAATTACCTCGTGGGCTGAAATTACTCGTGTTTTCAGTTGAGGCTTTTTTTAAAGTTTTAGTAAAATGCTATGGTGGCCTTTCAAACAGTATTTTGATGATGGTATTACTTGCATTCATTATTACCTGTGACAGGTGGCTTTGATGTTTAATCTGGAGTCTTCGGCTTCCTATGGTGAGCTGGTTTTCATGGAACGCTATCAAGAGGTGGTGCGGGAGCTCGCAAAAGTGGAGCACAAAATTGCATATCAGTCAGCTGATGGTATTGGGGGCATCAGGAGATCTGGCAGTGGCCGCTCAACACTTCAGGCTATTGGGAGTGCAGCAGCGGCAGGTAAGGATTGAATGATTGAATCCTACAAATTAGAGATGAGGAATCTGGCTAAGAGTGGAAAACAAATAAGGAAGAACAAGAGCTCAGATGATACAGCGGTGACTGTAATGATTGCTGGGAGGAATAAACTAGCCTTTTTATATTAATGGCCTAGAAAATGAGAATAACAGGGAGCTGGCAATCTATGGGTAACAGTTATTTAGGCTTTTAAAAACTGGAGATGACTGAGGAACTTCAGAATAACCTTACAGAGTTGCAAATCTGGGCAACATGATAGACGATAGTCAATGTTGACGAGTACAAGGTGGTGCATGTTGTCAGAACAAAGTAAACTATTCAGACTGCCATGTTGCTGGGTTCTAAATTAGCTGTAACCACTCAGGGAAATTAACCAGGCATCTTTGTGAATAGCTCAGTGTGAACCTCTGTTCCATGTACAGCAGTGCTCCAAAGAGCTGACCAGATGCTGAACTGCATTAGTAAAGGACCAAAGAATTATCCGTTATGGGACATAGAATATTTGTTCAGTTTAACTGCATGTTTTGCTGGATTGTTTAGGTATGGTATTTTATTCCATCTCGGATGTTACTGATAAGTTGCTTGCCACCTCTGGAAGCCTTGTCCCTACTCTCCAAGAAGACTTTTGGACTAGCAGCATCCAGCTGGAGCACACAGATCCTATGAGTGAAGTTGTGGCAGACCTCAGCCCTTCAGCAATGGCAGCATTTGACTTAGCTTGTACTCAGTGCCACCTGTGGAAAACCTGCAAACAGCTGTTGGAAACAGCAGAGAGACGATTACATAATAGCCTTGAAACAAGGGGTAGGTTTCCCCTTTCTCTGTTCAGCTGTGTGGGATTTGGAAAAAATGCCTGTATGCTTTCTCTAGTTTTAAAATAACTACTTCATAGTAACAAGGAGTTTTAATGAACTCTGTCATATGTCTTCCACCCTCAACCCCTACTTTCTCTCCCTTATCCAATGTTGCTTGTAGGCCGCAGACTTGACTTCATTCCACTGCACTGTGATGGCATAAGGGGCTTCCCAGCAGTTCTTCAACAAATAAATAAAATTCTCAACTACCCTTGCATGTCACAAGGACAATCCAAGTCAGGTAAGTGTTTTCCCTTCTGCATGTTTTGAGGTTTTGGTTTTTGTTGTATTGGTTGCTCGTTTTCCAGGGCTAGGGAGTACATGTGCAGAGTTCGTTGCTTCTGAAATTTCTTTGTTGTATGCTGCATTGGTATCTGTTCCTTTTGTATTATGGAAGAGTATTTGTTTAATGTATCCGCAACTTTTCTGGGTGTACTGAGAATCCATAGACTGGATTTGGCCTTTACCACAATGGATAAGTAAATATAGCTAAGTAGATGTTCATTAAACAGAGTCTTCCAAAGATTTCCATAAAGCACCATGGAAAAATATAGCTTGAGATGTGGAAGCCATCGGGAACTGCTTTTAAAAGATCTTAATATAAATGATTAAATTTGATGGGTTTGGTTTTTAAAACTTGGAATGACAAAATTTGTCAACTCTTTTCATCTTTTTCTCTGTGGCATAGGCATGCGCTAAAACTTTCAGAAGCGCATACATGCTTCTCTCAGCAAATTAGGTTGACTGCTGCATGAGTAGTTTTGGGTACACATATACATCTGTCTTTGAAAATCTAGTCCAGCATACAAGATGTGAAAAACTGACTTGAGCTGGGCATGTGGCTAGGGAAGAGAGGGCTGGAAGCAGCAGGCCTCTTGCCCAGAGAGGGAACCAGAGAGCGGCAGCTTCTCAGTAGGGAAGACAGAGCTGAAGACTAGAACTGCTTCTTTCATTGGAGGGTAATGGGAGCCAGAGAGCAAAAGGGTTGGAGTTTCATTGGAGGGGATGGGGAGCCAGGAAGCAAGGGGGCTTGAGTTTCTGCTCTGTTTCCTAAGGGTATGTCGACACTGCTGAGTAAGCCCAGGGTCTGAACTCAGGCTTAAGCCTCTAACCTCCTTTCTATCTGCACACAAATCACGCTAATCCAGGGCTTGGATCAGGAACCCCACAAGGGTGGAGGGTTCGAGCCTGAGTCAAGCCAAGAAGTCTGCCAAAAGTATTCCACAATCTAATGGTCCAACTTTCTTTGTCCTCTGGACTGTCAAGTTTGGTGTACAGTCAAGTTTTTTCCACACTGCACCATGAACAAAAGGCTAGAGTGGCCACATTTTGGAGGGTGCTAGGAAATTTGAGATGGGTGCTTGGACTCCAGCCCACATAATGCATGTGCTGGAGCCCCAGGCTGGGACAACAATTCCTAACCTGGGGTTACAAATGAATGTAGATGCTCAAGCCCTATGTTAACAAACCCAGGATCTGTTCACTCCCATTCTACTAGCCCAGGGCTTACATTGCAGTGTAGCCATACCCTAAAAGGGCAGATGGGAGCAGAGTGAATAGTCTGGGGGTGGTCATTTGGGAGGCACAGAGATATAAAACATGAAAAAGAAGTTTAAGAGCACAGTGCAGAGAAATAATGATTTGGGTGCAGGGAGGGAGGAGAGAAGAAATACAGGCAACAGACATGAAAAGAATACCTTGGGGAGTGGGAGAGAAGAATGCGCTCTAACAGAAGAGGAATTAAGCCAAGGATGGACAGTTGACTGGCAATACAATTAAATACAATACAAAATTGTTATCCCTTTAAACTACAGTGCCTCTGGCTTTGGGAGGGCATGATAGCACAGATATCTTTATCTTGGCTTTTTACACTTCCTTCTCTGGCCTCTGAATTACCTCTAGGAAAATTTAGCTCTGCTAGCAACATAACCTCTCTGGCTTACCCAAGTGCACTGATTTTGAATTGGTTAACTGGAAGTGCAAAGCTGCTTCTCTTTCTGTGTGTCTTCTAGTTCCACAAGACTTAGTGGCCAGCATTAACTATCATTATTGTTGATCTTTGTTTCCCAACAGAGGTCTCAGATGAAAAAATAAGTAGTCAGTTTCGATGTAATATTGTGGACCTTCTGCAGATGTGCTACCCCACTCTGACTGAGGACTGTATTGCTAATCAGATTGTTTTATCACAGTACCTAGATCAAGTCCTGCAAACACTGACAAACATTGAAGATTCTCCAGGTGAGTTTCATGGGTTCTCTTAGCATTAAAGACTCTTGCATACAGCCTAGTAGTTTAGTTCCTCAATTCAGACAAGATAAAAATAAGTTGGTTTTTTTTTAAAAACCTTGTATTAGTAGCAATGCTGTTGTGAACCTTTTTAAATGTAAATGCAAACACACTTTTGGGGATTTAAAATCCCCTCTGCCCCCAAGCATTTGCAATACAAACCTTGCAACAGTGTGCTGTTGCACCAAAATTAGAAGCTCACCAGTAGCAAAAGTTAAACTGATTAGGCTGTGTTTGTTCAAGCAGAGAGAAAAGCAAAATGTAAATGATGAAAAGTAAATTCATTTTTTTTTAAATGTTTGGTTTTAATAAGCTGAGATGGAAATAAAAAAAGATTTTGTTTTAAAAACAGATATGACTTTTAAACTGACAGGGTCTGTTTACAGGAAAACAAAACATTTGGGTGTTAAATGATAACTAAACAAATAGTAGTTCTGCTTCTCCTATTTTTTTTTTTTTTTCCTTTTTTTGATTGTTGCTGCCGAGTAAGGTGAAAGTAAACAAGAGTCTCCATCGGTAAAACTTTGGTAGCCTAAGAACCCTGCTGTTGTCAGTGGTGTATTATTTTTTTAAGGATTTTAGTTGTAATCAAATTTTGATTTATTTTTTACTAGACTCCAAAGGGAGCCTGATCAGCAACTTGGTAGAACAGGCATCTCTGAAGCCTACAGAGTTGGAGGCGCATCCAATTCGTAATCAAATCCAACTTTTGCTGAAAACCTTGGACCAACACATTCAGACCATGCCAGTGAGCAGCATGAGGACAGACTGTGTGAAGAGCTTCTTCGATTATATTAACACACTTGCTTCTATTGTGCTACGGAGCCTCAATACAGAGCTAGGTGACGTGTCTATTGAGAAGTGTAGCGAAGCAAAGACTCACTGGTGCGGCACCTCCTGCTGGTCGTCTAGGGAATTAGCTCTCCAACATACTGAGCACCTCCTACTGCCTGGTATCTCACCTGCTGCTGGACCCCATGTCCCTCCTGGACCCTGGTGCTCTTTACCTCGGGGGCTCTGCCCTAGCAGTATCCCCACACTTTGGGTCCTCCCTCCCAGGGGAACCCCCAACCCTCTATCCCCACCTTGCCTCAGTGGCTACTGCCAGTCATCAGCTAGCCCCCCACTTGCTGGGGCAGACTGCAGTCTGTAAACCATTCATCACTGCCGAGGGGGTTTAGAGCAGCTGCCTCTGCCTAACCCCAGGCTACACCTCTGCAGCCCCAGTACCTCTGTAGGTCTTGCACAAGGCCTGCAGCCTGGGGAGTTACCAGGCTAGAACTCCCTAGCTCCTCTTGCCTTTCCCCAGCACTACTCTACTCTGGTACCGTTCTCTTCCAGACAGCCAGGTCCTTCCCGGTACAGCTAGAGAGAGACTGACTTAGCTCTTGGCTCACAGCCCTTTTATAGGGTCAGCTGTGGCTGCTTCCCCAATCAGCCTAGCCTTTCCTTTCCAGAGTAGGGTTACTGCCCCGCTACAGAAGGCTGTCACAAGAAGGTGATGTTATCTAACTTTAATGGTATGATTCCATTCTGGAAAATAACTATATGAGAGTCTTTCCATTTTCTTTGATGGGTAGCGAGGGCATTGAAGATAATCGGGCTGTGTAGATGTAACTGGGCAGAACGTTCTCATAGAACACTTAGTGGTGATACCACATGAGCCAGAAGAGCCCTAGCTTGAGTATATTGTGCTGGCAGTTAGGAGGGAGAAAAACCTGTCAGTTTACTTGTAAACCAAGCCAGTTTAATCTGGAGTCATTGGGCTACTCTAATGTGAAACTCCACAAATCTGGTTTAAGAGTTGCTTCCCAATAAACTGCCTTCTAAAGTTACATCCCTCAGTGAGGTAGACGAAAAAGGAAGATGACAACCTTTTTCAGACTTTCACTTTAACAGGACCTGTCACTGTCATAGTTGTCAACTTTCATATGGTAAATAAGCACCCCAACTTTCACAATAAGCCAAAAAGCAAGCTAATCCCATTTCAAAACAAGCCAATCCCTAAGAACCCAACAGTCTGAGATTAGATCCCCCTCAGCATGGAGTATGGGACTGTGGTGGGCCCGCTGTGCACCTCAACTCTTGTCCCCCTGCCCTTGCTGGAAGCTGATTTAAAAAAAAAAAGAAGCTACAAGCCAAACAAGCAACAAGCTAGAAACCAAAAACTATCCAACAAGCAACTCACAAGCCAATTAAGCCAAAAACAAGTCTAATTTCTGCATTGTTTTCTCCTCTCCTCCCCCTCCCCAGCGCGGGTTTGGCATGTCTGGTTACTATATGTGTGGAAGGTACTGATGCCCCAATGTAACGCAATCTCTCATGACTTCATGTTTCCATAACTGGAGAAATGTGTGGTGGTAGTCTAGTGGTGCTCTGTGTTTTCTGGCTCCTTTAGGAGGTGGAAGAATAGTTTAGAAGGGGTGTCTCTGGGTCCATCTGCACTACAGAGCCTATACTGGCAGAGCTATGTTGGCATAGCCCCCTAGTGTAGACTCTGCCTACACCAACAGAAGGAGTTTTTATGTCAGTGCAGAAACACCATGTCCCTGAACCACATTGTCTATGTTGCCAGAAGCTCTCTTCCATCAATAAAGCTGTGTCTGCACTGGGGGTTTTGTTGACATAGCTTTGTTTGTTAGGGGTGTGGTTTTTTCACATCCTTGGTCAATGTAACTATGCTGACATAATTAAAAAAAAATTCCCAACAGCATTACTACCCATGCTAGTAGTATTTAAGTTGTGGGACAAGTACAAGTAAGAAGCTTTACACAGCTACCCTCTGCATGTCAGTGAAGTTATCCCAGCCTTTCACTCCATTTGTAAGAGCAGCAGCAATTCTTGCTTCATGGCAAGCAAAACAAAAAATAGGCTGAGAAAATAAAGTAAACCTGTGTCTAGAGAATTCTAATAAACCAGATCACTATAACAGTGCATGTGTTGTGACTCTGACAAGCTCCTGCTGCAATTTTTCCCTGTAGTGTTTTTCATGTTGAAGCAGATTTGCTCTACCGGTTGCAGCCAGGTCTTGCTCAGATGTCAGAAGGCACTATGCAGGTTCTTGCAATGCCTCCTCCACATGGTGCAAAAGATTGTGGGGCACATCAGAGTCAGAGCAATTAGGTCATTGAGTTACCAACTTGCTTTGTTACTGTGGCCCTCATGCCTTGGTGATTTTTGAGCATAGGGGCTTCAGAGGCCTAGTGTACAGATTAGCTGAATAGAACTCAATCTGTGTAATACGTTAATTTAAATTGTTTTTGTTGGTTTGCTTTTTTTTAATTGTGTCTCTCTTACGTTTGTAGATCAAACTGCAGAGGTGAAGGTTGGGAACCCTTTCATACTGTTACAGCAGAGCCCATCTCACTTGCTCTCTTTGCTCGTGTTTGAGAGACAAGTTCCTCCTGACAGGTTGGTGCTTTTCATGAATACTTAACTGATGAATTTAGTGCTCGTGAATTGAGCTGTACTCTGTCTTCTATGACTAGAACAGCTGCAGAGCAGACTTCTGCTAGATCTGAGGAAGGCGTTAGTCCCTGGCTTCTCTAATGAGATGGCCACAGAAGGTCGCAATTAGTGAAACTTATGGTTTTGTGACCTAGACAACGACTGGCCATTGGGAATTGAACTGAGAGATCTAGGGATGTGTGGTTTTTAAATTGAAACTGTCTGACTTCTGAGCACAGTGGTCACACATCTTATACATGTAACAAAAATAAAATTGTTTCCCAAGATCACTTTGAGAACTTCTGGGCATGGATATTACACTGGCAGGCAAGTAGACTGGATTATCTAATGCACGTTTTCCAGCTCTAAATTCTGTATTGGGCTGGTACTGAAAGTGTGCTACTTGATAACTGAAGCAGGTGTTAAATGAGACAGTATTTGATAATACTTGATAAGCTGTTCAGTGTCTTTATATAATTCACTGTATTGAGGACCAAACTGAAGGATCTTTCGTGGTATTGCCCTGAGCCGTGTATATCAGACAAGGGACTTATTGCATGAAATTTTTAGGGTGAAGTTCTTAGCTGCTAGAGCCATGGCCAGTACAGCTGTTGGAGCAGCAGGTGTTTACTGTATATTTTACATTTTAGCCATTTGGAGATATTTGTGCAAAAGGTATTAAACTTAACAAAGTTGTACATTTGTCTGGACTTTACTAAGTCTGTTTTAAAAGACAACCAATCTCAGAGCAGTCCACCAATAATAGCTTATGGTAAATGTTCATTACATTTTCAAGTTCTGTGCCACCCCATCTTCCCAGAATAACTTCCCCAGTTACATAAATGCCCACTGTTTCCTCCAAAAACATCTTATGGACCCAGCTAGTCCATGAAGCATTTAAGCCAGGGGTAGGCAACCTATGGCACGCTTGCTGAAAGTGGCACGTGAGCTGATTTTCAGTGGCACTCACGCTGCCCGGGTCCTGGCCACCGATCTGGGGGCCTCTGCATTTTAATTTAGTTTTAAATGAAGCTGCTTAAACATTTTTAAAAC
>NC_133772.1:82319072-82382566 GCF_003597395.2 Chelonoidis abingdonii
GGGCTGGGGATGAGTGAGGGGGGTGCAGGAGTCAGGGCTAGGGGTGTGGGCTGGGTTGTCGGGGTGCTCCCAGCCCCCTGTCCTGAGCGGCTCGTTTCAGGGAACTGGAGGGGGATTGTGTAGAGGGAGTGTGAGGGCCCTGCCTTTGTTCCACCCTGCCTTGATTTCCTCCCCCCACCCCCAGCCTCTTCTCTGCCTCCTCTCACTTCCTCCAGGAGTGACCTGAGCGCTGGCAAACAGCTCTTTGGTGGCGGGGGAAGCGCTGGGAATGTGGCATGGTTGGGGGAGGAGGTGGGACTAGTCAGGGGAGGGGGAAGGTTGGCTGCCAGGGGTGCAGAGCCTGCAGCAGGAGCCCCAGGAGCTGGCAGGACCAAGCTTCTGCCCCTGCAGCTGCCTGGTCCTGGGGCCCCCTAGGGCATTCTGTGTTTTTACTGTAAATCTGCCTCAGAGTGATGACTAAGAATTGGAGTAAATCATATTACCAAAAAGCCCTCTTGTTGTAGGCCCAACATTGGGCCTTTATCAAAGAGAGTTGATATTGTGCTTAACAAGTTTCTGTAGTCTGGCTAAATTACATAATCCATCCCGTTCGTTTCCTGACAGACTCCATTAATTGTGCTCTAATGAGATCACAGTGCATTGTTTTAGGCAGGTAGTCACTGGGTCCTGACCTCCGCAGACTGGCCAGGATGGCAGCGCTGCAGCTGCTAGAAGTGGGAGCTTAGCTTTGTTCTCAAACGTCCTCCCTGTCCCCCCCGACACTTGGAATGGAATCCAGTAGCTCCAGAAAGGCTGTACCCAGTACTCTGCTGTGGGGGAGCTGATACGACTCTTTCAGCAGGATCCTTCTCGGTCTCCCTCCAAAAACAGAGGAATAAATGCAGAGTTTAGTTACAGGGTGGGATGGATTGCTAGGGTATGCATTTTAATGACTTTATCTGCAGGAAACTTACAGTTCACAGAAATATAGGCAGTGGGAAGGAGCTGAGGAAATGGGTGGTATGGGCCCACCTGATTCTTAATGATACTCCCTGTTGGATGCCCCAGAGAGAGGTGGAAAACACCCCAACGTCTCCATTATCACCCTGTACTAGGGGACATTCCTTCCTTACTCCAAATTTGGAGCAAAATATACTGTTGTAAGGTTATAAATAGGATTAGGTGCATAATCCTGGTGATTCTCACTCACACGCAGCTGTTGGAAAGGATATTAAGCCTGACTTGGGAGTGCCCTTTTTTTAATTAACAAGGTAGATGCTCACTTTGAGGCCATGTTATCTATTGGACAGAACAGAGGAATAGCTGCTGGGACTCTGAGTTCTCTTCAGAGCTCTGCTGCTTGAATCCTTGTGATGTTAGGCAACATACAACCTCGGAGTCTCATTTCTCCCCTGTTAGAGGGGATAGTACGTATCTTGGAGGACTGTTAATGTTTGTAATACTTCTTGAGATCCTGTGTAAATGCAAGGTATTATGCACGTGCACCTGCTAAGTTGGTGCTGTTTTCACTCCTCCAGGCTCTCTTCGTTGTTGGCAAAAGAAGAGTTGAACTTAAATGTGCAGCAAGTTATCATTAATTGTTGTTGTGAGCCACTGTCCTTGTGCAGTGCCAGGCAAAGCAGCCAGACCAGGTCTCTTTTGACTAATATCAGCAGCCTAGCACATCTTCATGCCTACCATTGTTTGCCGGATGTTGAGATACCTATCCACAATCCAGCTATGGACTCTGAGGAGGATTCTACTCAGCCCTCTTCTTCCCTGGCTGACTTGAACCAGCATACGCTCACTGCCTCTTCCCTGGCCTTCCTGAAGTGTCAGTCGAAGCTAATGGCTACTGTGGCATGTCTCTGTGCATCCAAGGTACAGAAGGTCCCCAAACCAAGCCTGTCATGGATGGAATTTCGGGGCAAGAGGGAGGTCCCCTTGGGCCTGGAGCAGATTTCCAAAGAGTGTGAGACATTACTGAAGGAGTTCTTGATGCTGGAGAGTTTTCTTCTCACCATGTCTGAGCCACTTCAGGATCCCCAGGAGGAGGGTACTGGTTTGGTTAGTGGCCTCTGTGGCAAGCCGTACATGTCGCTTGTCCTTTTGGGCTTGCATTCTACCATGGCTGTCGAGGTATTAATGGAAGTCTTTGAGCAAGCGCTCACTGCAAAGGACTGGCCCAGAGCCCTGAAGGTCTTGGACCTGTACAGTCAGGATATGGAGGAGCTGACCAGCGTGAGGGATGCTGTGCTGAGCTGTGCGACTGCTGATGGTAAAGGGAATGAGTTTTTTCTTTATAGTGTACAGTCTGAAATAGGGATTGGAAATTGGGGAGTGATCTGGTGGTCCGTAGGCAAATCCTCCCCCTGCTCCCTAAAGCATAGAACTTGGCTTCATGCTGGTAGCTTGTCTGTTCACAGGTAAGGATGGCTGGCAGTATCTGTTCCCAGTGAAGGATGCGATGTTGAGAAGTAGATTGGCCCTGCGGTGCCTGGACAGGTGGCCCCTTGAGGCTTGTCTGGAAATCCTAGCATACTGCATCTGTGATCCTGGCATAACTGAAGAACTGAAGTCTGATCTGCAGAGCAAAATAGGAGAACTGCAAGTTTATCGAAAGGTACAAAAAAACATTTTATTAAGTAACTAGATGTGGAGTATACCTGCCTAAAAACTTCTTTAACCGTTGGTACCCTTTGGCACATAAAACATCCTCCCCAAACCCATGTAGAAAATTCAAACCTGGTCAGCTTTCTGGAAGTGCTGAAATGTCAGGTTAAATCTCTCTTTCCCTCATCCATAATTTTTCCTTTCCAGTTGCCTCTGTGCTTTGTTTCCAGAGAATACTGGAGACAAAAGCACAAAAAATCCAAAGAACTTGAGTCCATTCTTCCAGGGTCTCTTTTTCCTGCAACCTGCACAGAGGCAGCAATCACTGGAAACTTTCCAAGAGAGCTTATTTTTATCTGAATTTTCAATCCCAGTTTTACAAGCCTAAGAAGTTGAGGAATCCAGACTCTTGCCTGCTTATCCAGTAGGTTTGGTCTATTCATAGCATAACTGGTGCTGCATTGTCTCTTGGAACTCTACCAGGAATCTTTTCAGACAGATATATATATTAATGGGTTTAAACCTCTGTGATAGAATCTTTTCATCTAGTCTTCTTGAAATTGAAGTGGATTCACCTAGGGTTCCTGGACCCTTTCTAGTATGATAAATGTTGTTTCCTGGCTTGGGCTAATTCCTGGTGCAACCAGTTCAGCTCTCTGCCCTGGCCCAGTGATGAGTTTGAAGAAATATTGTTCAAATCATTCATAGAAACTCTAATGTTTTATTAGATTTTGAATTTGCAAGATGTCCCAACATGGAATGACTGGCAAGATCTGAAAGAAGCCTGCATTGATGATCCCCAGGCCATCATGAGTGTTGTTCTGGAAGCAAAGGTATGGCATCTTACATGGCTTTTGTGTTTAAAAATTAGAAAATGGTGGCACTATATTACATGTTGTTAAGCAATGTTTTTAGATGCTTGTTTCAACAGAGTTCACAAGGTAAGAAGAAAAACTCCTAATAAATTGTGTATTGCAGAAGCTAATTGGAATCGTTGTTTAATGTCAGGATTTAAATGAAAACCAAGCACCCCCATAGTTTTGTCCTAATTTAATTGCCATACATAACCCATTTCTTCCATTCTGCCTCAGAAATCTGACAAGGAGTGACTCTCTTGGGTGATGTGTGAAAGTAACATGCTGTCCTTGCCAAGGAGAAGCAAAGCTAGATGTGTTTTTCTTAATGCTTGGACGAATAAGCAGTGTGCAGTGAGTGTGCTATACTGGGAATTAAAAAAATAAACTCTTCTAGACAGAGCTTACATTTATTTGAACTTAGAATTTTTAAAGTTAAAAATACAGCTGTTGGTGAAATACAGGTTTGAACAGCATAAAATAACCAATGATGTAGAGCCCATGGAATATATCCTTCTGAAACTATTAACAACCTTGCTGGAAATTCTCAGTATAATCCAAGAACACTTAGAAAAATATTTGTCCAAAATGCCTTTTTTTTTTTTTTTTTTTCCACTGGCAGATTACAACAGTTAGCTCAGTGTAGGATGGGACTCTGGCAAAATTGTATCATTTATTACCCTCCCCTGACCCATCCAACTCTGGTGTTGCCATTTTTTCTTGCTGGAGGAAAGAGTACTGTAAGACTACTGAGCTGACCTTGAAATGTTAATTAGAGCATGGGCATGAATAGCCATAATGAAGGGAGCTGTTGTTTGCCATCCTTCTCCTTAGGATTATGAGTTGTGTGAAGAATGGGGTCACTTATACCCTGTCCCAAGAGAACACTTGATCAGCCTTCACCAGGAGCACCTCCTGCACTTGCTGGAAATGGGAGACACTGAAAAGGCTTTGAAGGTAACCAGAGAGCTGTTTTTCCCTTGCTATCTTCAAAGGGTAGGTCACTGGTAAACAAGGGTACCCAGACGCTGCTATTGCAGCCCTTAGTTAGGCTACTTGCCAGAAGCCTTGGCTACATAAATGTAGATTGCAGCTGAACTCTTCATTGCAAAGATTCAACCCTGTACAGATGACAGGTCTCACCACACAATACTGCCAGGCCACTTTGATCAAAGTGGAATATTGTATGCAGAGACCTTTAGTCTTGTCCTCTACGCTGAGGTTTAGACAACTTTCACACATTGTGGACTAACAGTATTGCCAACCCCAAGCATTCAAAAAACACAATAGACCCCTAACATTTTTAAACCAATCTCGTGAATCATGACACTTCAGAAATAATACATTTTAGGTTCTTAATTGCTAAATAGGTAGGTTTCAGGTCTTTAGGGGTCAACTTTTCTGTCTCTTCTCTGTAACCATGAGGGCTACACATTCCTCCCCCCCCCCCCCCCCTAAAAGCTGAGATTCTGAATTTGGGGCTTCAAGAAAAACACTAAATTCCATAAGACTTGTCTACATGGGGCACATTTGGCCCCTATGCTACACTTGGGGAACTCGTTTTAAAGAACGCTTTTGATGGCCACTAAGTCTTGGCCTACACTACAGAGTTAGGTCCACATAAGGCAGCTTATGTCAACCTAATTATGTCTGTGTACATTGGCGGGAGCAAGGCTGTAGTAATGTAAGTGCCCTACTACACTGACATTAAAAACTCCACCTCCACGAGCGGCATAGGTGTATGTCGGTGTAGTTAGGGTGACGCAGTGTCTGTGTAGACATTGTGTTACTTACTTTGACTGTTGGCTGTCATTCTTGTCAATTTCACAGCTACAGTATGGAGCTGTGAAATTAATGAGGAAGCTGGGCAGTCATCCCAGGGTGAGTGAGGGGCTCCAGCTAGAGCCTGGTTGCCCCCCTATCAGGGCTTCCCGCTATCAGCTAAACTGCACCTGCCCTGCTCCCCACTGCAAGCTTGGAGCTGCCTGGATTTTGGGTGCGTAGCTCCCTACTGGGAGCCCAGGGGGCAAAGCCGGGCTTCCAGCGATGGGGAGCCGAGAGCCCAGGCTCTCAGCCCTCCTCCCCTGCCCCTCTTCAGGCCCTGGAAGCACTCCTGGTGAGGATATGCACCATCAACAGAAGGAGGGTAGTGTGGACATGAAGTGCTGCAGTATTTATTGCAGTGACTGTAAGTTGACCTAACACAGCTTGACTTAAGTTTCTAGTGCAGACATGCACTAGGTCCTAACAAAGCCTTCTTTCTTTTGCTAGTGTTCTGGTTCGTGGCGGGTGTATGTGTTAATAAAGCAAGTTTCTTTGAAAGGATACTATGAGGCCTAGATTTTAAATTCTATGGGGAGAAAAGGATTTTGCAAAATCCTTTATAACAAAAATGTTTTCATGGCTTTTTTAACTTAATGAATATGCCGGGTTTCTTGGTTTGGATTCAACATTAGAAACTATAATGGAACATTCTTGTGCTGCTAGTGCAGAAGAACCGGGAAGTGAAACTGACCAATCTGGTTTCACTGCTGCCTTGACTTAATGAAGTGTGAAAGCAAAATTCTTTTGGGTTGAATAATCATGGAACTGTTACTAAAATAACACAGAGAAAATGAAATTAAGTGCCCTCTTACAGAGAACTTTAGGATCCTTACAGGTTAACGTAGGAGTCAGCTTGATTCAGTATTTGACTCTTAATTTTGGTCTTCTATATCTCACTTCCTGTTAAATTAAATTAATTTGCAATAAATCTGTTAATTTTAATTGTTAGGAACCTGTTCTTGATCATAGATCACTAAGTTGAGGGCAGTTAGGCTATGCAGTGATATGCACATAGAGGTGATTAAAACACTGTCCGGTACTTTAAGAGGTTGTTGCGATTTAAATAAAATGCTTGCAAGACTAGTGTAGGGGGAAATATCCTGCTCCACACAAGGTAAATGGACTAGCTGAGCTTAAGAGGCCTTTCCCTGCCATGTAATCAGGATCGTCTGCATATTTTTCTCTTGGCTTTTGTAGCTCTTAGAAAGAATAGAAGACTCTGATATGCGCCTTGTGATAAGCGAACAGTCTCTTGACAAGCATCCCAGCTTGGCAGCCTCTCACTTCCTAGCAAATTATCTCACTACCCACTTCTACAAGTACCTGACAGCTACACGCCATAACGAAATCCAGGCTCTCTACATGGGATCAAAGGTGAGCAAAGCCACAGAATCCCAGTTGCTTCACTCCATTCTGCATTTACAGTAATACGTACTGATTCTACAAGCACCTGGTGGTAGGCCTGAGAGGAGAATTCTGCAGTACCAGGTGGGAGACCCAGGTACCAATTCTCAGTACCTATCTGAGGCGAGAGATGGAAGAGGAGGCCTTAAGCCATCTTTGTATATGCTGAATGTTGGGGCTTTTATAGCTTCCAGGATCATCAGAGCATGAGAAGCTTTTTGGGTGGACCATGACAACAGTATTGTTTTTCCAAAAAGGAAATCTTGGGCCAAAGCTTCTCAAAATCAGAGCTCTAAGTCAGCTTGCAAAAGTAGATAAGAAACCAGAAGTAGGTTCCTGCAATTGCATGCACAAGTTAGTTCACATTATGCTCTAAACATCACACCATTCCTAGTTAGGCTTATGTGCTTAGATTATGCTTAACTAGACTTGTATGGAGGCAATTTCCAAGTGTGTATGTGGGGCGGGGATTGCAAGTGCTTTGGAGGATAGGATTAAAATTCAAAACGATCTGGACAAACTGGAGAAATGGTCTGAAGTAAATAGGATGAAATTCAATCAGGACAAATGCAAAGTACTTCACTTAGGAAGGAACCAGGGTGGATTTGATTTAAATCAAATTGATTTTAAATTTGTGATTTAAATCACTGGTCAGGAAGACTTAATTTAATCATGGATTTCTACATAAAAGTGCATTCTTGTTGGTTGTTATAACCTTTAATACATATTCTTCACAACTCAGAGATATAGGTGTAGGATTCATTTTTAGAAGGTACACACTTTACATTTTTAAAGTGATTTATTTTGAAAACTTTTCAGATTAATTTTACAACTATATCAGAAAATGAATGACTGTGTGGTGATTTCACTTACTAAAGGTAATTGAAGCAGATAGTTCACCTCCCCACTGACTTCATAAATATCTCCAATTCAACAGGTTAATCACTAATGTTTTGGAGGATTTTCTTATGCTGTATTAGGAGGAGAACATCACCAGACAGACATTTAAATTGTTCTATTTAACTAAAACAACAATGTTATGTATTCTGGATTTTTTCTTCAACACCAAGCATATAACATTTTAACAAAACAAGCATATGAATTTTTGAATTTAGTTAAATATTCAATTTTTTTTAAAAATCAGGGTTTTTTTGGTTAAAATTGTTTAACTAAAATAGTTAAATATTTAAAAAAAATTAAATTTACTGTCTGCCAGGTCAACATGAGAAACTTAAAATATTGGTTTCTGCAGCTAACTCAGTCATCTTCACCTTCATTTTCCTATTTCCTATTTGTTCATAATCTGGAAAAGAAAAACAAGCTTTCCTGCTTTTTCAGGTCGCAACGATTTCTCGATTTGGAATGAATTAGGCCAAAAGAAGAAAATATTCTTTCTACACTGGCAGAAGAAGCTACTGCTGTTAAAAGTGAGATTCTCACTTTAACAGTCTCTGAATCCAAGTGCTTAAGTGACTTCCACCAGTTCGCTGGTGTGACTTATTTTAAAACATCATCAGCAAACATATTTCTTGAATGGTTCACCCTTAGCTCTGAAGTTTATTATAGTTGACGTTATGGAGGGATGATTGCTAGATCTCCATGTCATAGCCAACTTCTCTTCTTCAGCAGTTAAGGTTTGACGCTGGTACCGAATATTGATAATATCTGCAAGAAAATTAGCTGGATATAGTGCTTGTCCCATTTGTTTTCTTACTGCTTGTAATTTAACTGTCATTGCGTATTTCTCTTTTTAAGATCTCACTCAGTTCCTGCCAAATTTCACCATGGTCAACAATAAAACAGCTATTTCCCTGCATTTTCTTCAAGGCTACAGAAATAGGCTTCAGGGTACTCAGCATATGTTCAACATTTCTCTTAAGCCCAATGTTGAGAATTTTGGCTGTGACAATGCCGTCTATTTTTTTCACGATTTTGTTCCCAAACTGTGATCAGATTAGGCCAGTTCTTGATATAGTGCTCAAAACAGTCCACTACTGAGTTCCATCAGACATCTTGTGGAAGAGTTAGCTTCGTTCCTCTCACTTTTTTTTCAGAGCAGCTGCTGCAAAGTGGCTGTTATGGAAATATTTTTCAGTTTCAACAACATTAGCCTTTATTTCTGGTACAGTGACATCTTTGGCTAGGAGGTGTATCAAATGAGCACTGATACCATATGTTATTAGCTTGGAACTCTCTTCATGCTCTTCAAAATTTCTTCTCATCTTGGATACATTTGCAGCATTGTCTGTGACCCAAGCTGTGTACTAGACATTTGAATATTTTTTTAACAGTTTGTTATAGCTTTTACTGCTACTGCTTGTAAGTATTCTGTGTGTGCATTTCCTGATGTATCGATTGTTCCTATAAGGAAAACATTCCCTTCTTCTGTTGTCACACAAGTACATACAACAGGATCATTCTGGACATTGCTCCACCCATCAAGATTCAGGTTAAAAACTTTACCCTCTAGACCTTTTGCACACTGCTCAATTTCTCTTTCATACACTTTATCCAGCAATTTGCTTGCAACATCTGCTCTGTTGGGTGGAATGTATCCTGATCTTAATGAAGTGTGGGTTCTCAATCATACGGAAAGGAGAGTTTGTTACATAAACAAACTGGGCAATTTTTTCATCAGTTACCTCTTTTTGTAATCTGCTGGTTCTTATCACAAACTTATCTATGGTTATTTCTGGATGACGGAGATTTTTTTTTTTTTTTCCTTGCTACTGTGGCTATGTGACATACATGATGTCACTGAAACACTATCATTGGCAGATAACTGTGAAACTATAGAAAATTATGGTCATCTTGCAGGTGGTTAGTCTTCAGAATCCTGTATGTTGAGGATGGATTCTCCTAAACAAAATAATCCAATGCAGTTATTTCATTATTATTACCATCCTGCTCATTTAGTATTACTTGTATACACTGACACTCAGTACTACTTTAAAGGTGAAATTATAAAAGGAAGATCTGTCTATTTCAGCTATTTATTTTTTCACAACTGCATCTAAAATGCTAGTACCATAGAGTAACAACTATATTTTTTACTCAAACATGAAAATTCAAGAATAATCCAGAAGGAAGACAGGCAGTCCTTAAGAAAGAAGTATTAAATAAAAGTTTACCAGCCTGAAGATCCTGCATGTTCAGACATGTTCCTTTCATCATCTTCAACACAGCTTCCTCTGAGAAGGAACACTTCTCATGGTGATTTTTTCATTCGGGCAACCAGGCCTTGCATTTCTTTATTGCACTGTTTGCATTTTGCACATGTGCTTGTCTTACTCACAGGTAGAGGAACTTCATTAAAATATTCACAAACTGGGTCTCTTTTATGGCCTTCTGCCATTATAGGTTTTCTTTCTAGTGAGAGAATGGTGTGATAGATCTCAAATCAGTAAAGGCTACACTCATAAAGACCTCAAGACTTCTGGAATATGCTGCTCAAACAGTTTCACTTTTGTTTCTACTGCCTGTCCCTCCCTTCTTACATTTATCTCTAGACTTCTCCTTGTCCAGATCTATTCCGCCCCCAACAAACTTCTATTCATTGAACTTTTTGAAACGTTGCACTTTTAGAGAGAGGTATGGGATTGACTCTGTATATACAAATTTGCAGAGGGACAATAGGGTTGAGGTCTATTATTTCTCACCTTTATATATTCATTTATTTAAAAACATTTTTGCTGTTAACAAGCATGTTATCTCTGGAGACACAAATCCACAGTTTTGAGAACTGCAAAGCTAATCATCTCTGATGGTATCTTCTAGACTGAGCACTGAGTCCCACTGAGTAAATAGAAAGATAAACCTATATATCTATACAGAAACCCCTGCAACCCCATAAAATTGGGTTCCTAATCCATGAACTATTGGAACTCCATTTACAAAACTTTTCTTAAACATTACATGAATATATTGTATCATACTATAGAATTAGAATTTATAATCCATATTCTATGATGGGCAGTATGAGTCAAAAGTGTAATGCTCTTTTGCCCCCGCCCCCAAAAAGGGGGGCAAACCTCATTCCGAGATGTTTTAGCAGGAGTATTGTAAGCAAGACACGAGAAGTAATTCTTCTGCTGTACTCCAAACGGATTGGGCATCAAATGGTGAAGTGTTGTGTCCAGTTCTGGGTTGTGTCCATCTTCAGGAAAGATGTGGACAAACTGGTGAAAATCCAGAGAAGTTCAACAAAAATGATTAAAGGTCTAGAAAACATGACGTATGAGGGAAGATTGAAAAAATGGGGTTTGTTTGGTCTAAAGAAGAGAAGACTGAGGGGAGACATAACAGTTTTCAAGTAGATAAAAGGTTTTAGAGAGGAGAGAGAAAAATTGTTTTCCTTAACCTCTGAGGATAGGACAAGAAGCAATGGGCTTAAATTGCAGCTGGTGGTTGAGGTTGGATATTTAGGAAAAACTTCCTAACTGGTGGTTAAGCCCTGGAATAAATTGCCTAGGGAGATTGTGGAATCTCCGTCATTGGAGATTTTAAAGAGCAAATTAGACAAACACCTGTCAGGGATGGTCTAGATTGGGGGTTTTTAAACTGGGGTCAGGACCCCTCAGGGTTGTGAGGTTATTACATGGGGGGTTGCAAGCTGTCAGACTCAACCCCAAACCCTGCTTTGCCTCCAGCATTTATAATGGTGTTAAATATATTTTAAAAGTGTTTTTAATTTATGAGGGGGGTTGCACTCAGAGGCTTGCTATGTGAAAGGGGTCACCAGCACAAAAGTTTGAGAACCATTGATCGAGATAACACTTAGTTCTGCCATAAGTGCAGTGGACTGGACTAGATGACCTCTCAAAGTCCCTTCCAGTCCTATGATTCCTTCTTGAGTAGGGAGAGGGAAAGAATTCCAAGCTTGTTCTTGGATAGAAGTAGAAAGTACAATAGCTATTTGATGCAGTGCCATTGCTCAGCGTGCTACCTGTGTAATACTTAGCACATATATGGTGGATTTCATTTGAGGCTCTCCAAATGCCTTCTAGATGTGAGCAGTATTATTCCAATATCTGGATGGGAGAACTGAGGTACAGAGAGAGCAGCTGCCTTTACAGAAGTCACACCAAATCCATGATAGAGCTGGGACTAGAACTTGGGTCTCCTGATTTTTGCCATCCCTTGCTCTAGCCAATGTGTCCCTTTCTCTTGCCACTTGTAGGAGCAGCAGTTATCTCTATGCTCTGTGTAACTATGCTCTGTATAACCGGTAGGTTCAAAAGGTCTGTTGCATCTTTCCCCTCCTCCCCCTTTTTTTGTCTCTTCTCCCTCTTTGAATACCTGTGAAGTGGCTTTCCCCCTCCCCCTCCCTCCTGGAATGCTTGTGGGATAAATGGGCTGCTTGAGCAGCTGGAAGATCAGAAGAACTCCCAGGTAGACAAGGTGTCTGGGACTCTGATTAGGCAGCGATCACATGCCCAATGCATGGACACTGCCAGAAGTGAAGTGTGGCCAACCAGACATAGGCAAGTCCTCTCTAGTTGCAGGCCATGAGGAGCAGGTCCTTAAAAGGGGAAGGGGCCATGTGCTCAGGACAGCACTCACAAGCTTGTACCTCCAGTGAAGGCCCTTCTCCTGGACCACCTGGCCAGTAGTTCGCACGTTGCATTTCATCGTGCCTCAGGAAGACTTACCTTCATCGCACCATCCATCGCTGCACTGTGGGATACTTACCTTGAAGGATCCTGACCTCTCCATTGCCGTGCCTGTCCTGGGACCGTGAGTATGCAAGTGTGTGTGTGACACTCCCCCATCCCCCCCTGTCTTTTGAGCTTAGCTTATCAGTATAATAAATGTGTTGCTTTCTGCCAAACTCTGGTGGGTCATTGGTCCTCCCTAAGCTTACTAACTGGCCCAATTTCAGGTAACACCATTATGCTCCACTTTAAGCAGATATTTACGCAAACTGAATGGATTGAAGTCTCATAACTCTGCTCTGTAACATTACCAGTATCATACCTGCTTCAGTGCTCTCTAAAATAACTGGTGCATGGTCCAATACACTCTTCTGTTACCTAGCTTACTACAGCCACTTTCCAATAAACCAGGTAAGTGGCCATTCTTGGGGAGGAAAAAATACTATCTACTGCAGGGGTCAGCAACCTTTCAGAAGTGGTGTGCCGAGTCTTTCTTTATTCACTCTGATTTAAGGTTTCACGTGCCAGTAACACATTTTAACATTTTGAGAAGGTCTCTTTCTATAAGTCTATAATATATAACTAAACTATTATTGTATGTAAAGTAAATAAGGTTTTTAAAATGTTTAAGAAGCTTCATTTAAAATTAAATTAAAATGCAGAGCCTCCCGGACCAGTGGCCAGGACCCGGGCAGTGTGAGTGCCACTGAAAATCAGCTCGTGTGCTGCCTTTGGCACATGTGCCACAGGTTGCCTACCCCCAGTCTGCTGTCTCTCTTTTACCCTATGATGAGTGTAGTGGAACACAGCAGCAAAAAATTAAGGATTGGGTTAATTGTTGTTTTTGCCTGCTGTCTATTGTAGTGGGAGAACAATATTCTGCCTTTCTATAACCCCTCTCACCTGACAACCATAAAGTATTTTACAAATGCTAATTACATACTTACTTCACAGGGAGGTTGTGATCTTTCATTTTACAGATGGGGAAACAAACTCTCTTGCCTCAAGAGGGTTGTCCAAGGTTACGTAGCAAGTCTGAGCCAGAGCCAGGAATAGGACCCAGGCTTTCAGGTCTAGTCTTTAACTTCTAGATATCACTTCCTCCCCCATATAGATCCATTGTGCTGGGTGCTTTTTGGATGTAGACAATCCTTGGATTCTGGCTATGTGATGATGGTCTGCCTCTGTCTCCTTCCTGTGTCCAAGGTGTTGCTGACTCTTCCTGAGGCCTACCGTGCTAGCTACTCCCACCTGTCCTCCAGGCCACTGCTCATGCTGGAGCAGCTGCTCATGAACATGAAGGTGGACTGGGCAGCTGTGGCCGTACAAACGCTGCACCAGCTCTTGGTTGGGCAGGAGATCGGCTTCACTGTGGATGACATGGATGCTTTGCTCTCCAAGTATTCAGAGAAAGCCCTTGACTTCCCTTTCTCATTAAAAGAGAAGAGATCAGGTGACTGCATTTCAGAATTTTCCTGTCTACCAGGGAAGGCGGGATGGAGGCTACATTGTTGTCAGTTTCCCTTAAGAGCACCCTACCCCATTTTACTGCAGGGTTTTATACAGCCAGGTAGCCCCTCCTTGTTCCAGCCTAGGGCATATTCTTTGAGAAGTCCTCTCCTTTTCACCACAGCAGGTGTTTTCAAAAGATTAGTAGCCCAAATAGTCTTAATTTTCACCTGGTGCTTTTTTCAGGGCCTCCTTCCTTTTACCATTTAATCTCACCCTTTTCAATGTAAATTAATTGATGGACTTAATATATAATAGGTGCCTCAATAGCATCTTGCCCAAAAACAAACATGAGTTTGTTGTGTGGATCTAAATGGATCAAGTCTTGAAGACTTGACTTCTGTTTGTACTCTCTGCAAAAACCCCCAGTTTGGGGGCAGTTCTGTATGATTGGTTGTCTGTGCCTCAAGAGGCCTGGGATTGGAACAGCAGAGGGTGCTGCAGGTCAAAGCAGGTGCATCAGCAGAGCTGTGTGTGAGAAGCCTGCACAGCATCTGCTTGCATTATGTGTCCCTCTAATGGTTGAGCTTGTTTAATAAAATATGCATCTTTTGCTTGTTCCAGTCAGTTGCTTGCAGGAGATCAAGTCTGACGCTGTAATATTAGTATGTGTGTTAACCCTGCCATGGAGTCAGATGATTCCTCTTTGCTTTGACCATCCTGTTCCAGTGGAGGGGAACCAAAGTCAGATTAATAGTGTTATCTGTCACAACTGTGGTACTCTAGCAGAGAGTAGCAGCACCTGTCCCATTATTCATGTGTCTTTCACAATAGTCCTGTCCCTAGATATGGAGTGTCTCTCTCTGTTTAGGTCTCTGAGCAGTAAGACCTGTGTGTATAGTTTGCATGCCTTATTACTTAATTTGTGGGCTAATCTGCATGAAAGATGTTGTAATTTATGTCACACGAGCTAATCTCGTGTGGACTAACGCTTTTTTTTCACACTGCTGTGAATGGATTATTATAATCTTCCTGTTGGCAGATGAATGTATGACCAATATTTTATCTATTTCCTTTGCCCTAGATTCTGTGATTCGCACCCAAGAGAGTCTCAGTCAGGTATCAGAGTCTGACACCTCATCTAAATCAGGATCAGCAGAACTGTGTCCTGCCAGTTTTCCTGGTAAGGAAAAGGTCTTAATGGTCACACTATTTCTAGTCCTCTTCTTACTCCTCCTCAACCTCCCACTCTGCCCTAATCCTGCATCCCACCCTCTCTTTAAGCTAACAGTAGTTAGACACTCTGTTCAAATTCAGCACAGGTGAGGAGTAATCTAGCACTGTTTGGAGGTCTGGGGAACATGAATTTGTAGGGAGAGGGTCTCAGTTTGGTTCTTATTAGATAGGTGTCCACCAGCACAATTGGCACTGTCTCCTTTCCAGGCAGTCCTGGCAGAGAGGCTAAGGGCTGAATGGGCCATGGAGACTGAACTTCCTTTTCGCTCCCTGAAGATTTTCCTGCTATGTTAGGCTCAAAGCAAATGGGCAGATGGTGGTGTAGGATAAGCTTATGCTGCCAACATTTCTACAGTATCTGTTCTGTGACTAAACAGGATTTCAAACTCCAAGGCTGTCACCTTGACACTCCTCATTTGTTTGAGGTTCTCTGCTCGATGTCCTAATCTGGATCCCTTGTTTTGCCCTTATGACCTTCCCCCATTCCCTATTTTTTTCATTCTTTGTCGTCTGTAACTAATTGTTTTTTAGGATCAGTGGCCCCTCCTCTCTCCTGAGGGGCAGGTCTTTAGTTGTCTCAGTGGGCTCTGATCATCTGTCCACTTGTTAGCAAAAGCAAAATAATTATTTAAAACAAAGCAAACCTTCTGAAAAGTATATGCAGGTAGAAATAAAACATACTCAGGTCACCATCACATCAGCCGTGCGTGACATTGAAGAATATGTGATCACATCTTCAAAGGGTAAGCATTGCAATCTGATACTGAGTCTGTGCTCCCAGGGCATGACTGGCAGGAATTCCCAGCACTAGAGTTCTAAAGGCACTGGTTGACATGTCTCCTTGGAGGGTGGCATGCCTTACTGTAGCTAGTTGTCAGCGGTTCATAATCAATCTGGAAGTGCACGTCAAGAGGGAGGGACCTGTCCTGGGTTGGGTTCTATTCAATATCTTCATAAATGATTTAGATAATGGCATAGAGAATACACTTACAAATTCTGCAGACAATACCAAGCTGGGAGGAGTTGAAGCTCTTTGGAAGACTAGATTAGACTCAAAATGATCTGGACAAACTGGAGAAATGGTCTGAAATAGGATGAAATTCAGTAAGGATAAATGCAAAGTACTACACTTAGGAGGGAATAATCAATTGCACAGATACAAAATGGGAAATGGCAGCCTAGGAAGAAGTACTGCAGAAAAGGAACTGGAAGTTTTATACTGGATCACAAACTAACTGAGACGTCAGTGTAATAGTGTTGCAAAAAAAGTGAACTTTTATCCTGGGGTGTATTAGCAGGAGTGTTGTAAGACACAAGAAGTAGTTCTTCCACTCTACTCAGCGCTGCTAAGGCCTCAGATAAAGTATTTTGTCCAGTTCTGGGCACACACTTTGGGAAAGATGTGGACACGTAGGAGAGTCTCTAGAGGAGAGCAATAAAATTATTAAAGGTCTAGAAAATGTGGCCTATGAGGAAGGATTGAAAAAACTGGGCTTGTTTAGTGTGGAGAAGACTGAGGAGGCACATGAAAACAGTTTTCAAGTACATGAAAGGTTGTTATAAAAAGGAGGGTGACAAATTGTTCTCAACTACTGAGGACAGGACAAGAAGTAAGGAGTTCAAATTGCAGCAAGGGAGATTTTAGGTTGGACATTAGGAAAATTTTCCTAACTGTCAGGGTGGTTAAGCACTGGAACAAATTTCCTAGGGAGGTTGTGCAACCTCCATCACTGCAGGATTTTAAGAACAGATTAGACAAACAACTGTCGGGGATGGTCTAGGTAATACTTAGTCCTGCCTCAGTGCTGGAAAGTGGATTAGATGACCTGTCGAGATCCAGTCCTATGTTTCTGTGACTCTGAATGATGGTAGAGGAGCTCTCTATTATAGCTGCTACTCTTGCTGCATTTCTGCTCTTTCTTTTCAGCTGTGTAGATAACTCCTTTTTCCTTTGTGAATGATTCTTTTCCTGACTACCTCCTTTTCCTGACAGTCTTTTTATTTAAAATAACAAAAACCTCAAGGTTTTGTTTTATTTTTAAAGTCCAACCTACCTTGCATACATCACCCAGCCTTAAGTTTTAAGTTTCTATTTGGTTACATCCCTACACTAGTCACATTCTGTTTCAGAAGGCTTGAGAAGCTGCCCCAAGTGATGTGATATAAGGCCCGGGGCCCAAGTCTATACTCAAAAGTGCATCCAGAATTGTGTGTGCAGATCAGGAAATTGCCTCCATACAAGTCTAGTTAAGCATAATCTAAGCACATAAGCCTAACTAGGAATGGTGTGATGTTTAGAGCATAATGTGAACTAACTTGTGCATGCAATTGCAGGAACCTACTTGTGGTTTCTTATCTACTTTTGCAAGCTGACTTAGAGCTCTGATTTTGAGAAGCTTTGGCCCAAGATTTCCTTTTTGGAAAGACAATACTGTTGTCATGGTCCATCCAAAAGCTTCTCATGCTTGACTGATTGTAGCCGTTAAAAGATCCCTTAGCTTCTATCTGGAACACACTAAAGCACCAAGGTGTCCATGTTTTCATTTGATAGCTGAATCTGTTGTTACATCAGCTCCACAGCGCTTGTGTAAATGGTTCTCTGATTGCATTTTGCATTGGAACTGAGGTCTGCGAAAGAATTACAAGGTCATATCTGGTCCGCTAAATCCAAGAGTTGCCTACGTCTAGATCTAGTCTTTTGTCAGTTATGCACAGAAGATTTGTACAACATTGGTGGTCTTCACTATTTTGTTAGTTCAGAATTGCATCTTACTTTTTGCAGATAGTTATCATTTTTGTAGAACGCTTCCTGGATTTTGTAACCTCTGGGTTTGGGATCTGCTAAATGTTTCTTTTCAGAAAAAAAAATTACGTTTCCAGGAGCAAGAATTGCAAACATGCTATAACAGATCCCTCCTGACTCGCATATTTTCCTGCAGTGCTTTTGGAGCCTGTATGCTTCTGTCTTTTACCTGAAAAAGAAACTGCGGGGTGAAGGCAAGCTTATACCACCCCTCAGGAGGGTGAGCATGCACCAGCCTTTGGTGAGGCTGTTCAATGGCTGTAGAATTCTAAAACTTTAGAGAAATTCCCATCAGTCATGCATTGAGAGGGTGAGCTCAGCAGGGTGGGGTTGTCATACCAAAACATTTACTAAAAGCACAATTGCAGGTAGGTAGCATTTTTTTTTTCTTATTTAATAAGCTTATGACAGGCTTTCAGCCAGTAAGGTTATAATGGCATCAGTGATTGAGCAGCGATAGTCCTCTCTCACTGCTTTCCTTTTCCTACTCCCTTCCTCTATCTCCAATTAAAAAAAAAACAAAAAATGTTGTGCCTGTTTTCACCATACGTATTTGCTTATGTTTGTCCCCATTGCCTAGCCTTCATCTGCTTGCATCTTTAGATTGTAAGGCCTTCAGGGTAGAGATTTCCTCTTTTCTATGTTTGTATTGCACCCAACACAATAAGTGGGGACTGCAGTCACTAGATTTTAGCTCAAGCAGGGTGCTTTGTCTCCACTACGCTCTTAAACACAGGTTAGTTAGCATGTGTTACATTGCACTTTTAAATCTTAGTCTTGACGAGGTCCAAGAGACACTGTAGGCAGCTTTGTGTCCTCTCAAAGAAGTGTTGCCCTTGACACTGTGCAGGTGTGTGGGGGAAGGAGGGAGAAACCCTTCCAATCAGCTCCACCAAGCCCCACCCCAAATCATCCTGTTTCTTCTTGTGCATCTGGCATTAATCTGCACTCCAGTGCTTGTCAGCCTGTTGAACATGAAGTAACTTTTTCTTAGTGGGAGCATGTTACTTCAGTTGGAGTTTAACTTGTTTCATTTTTAGAAGTAGTATGTGAGGGAACTTGAATGGGTTACAGGTCTAGTAAAGGGTCACCACGCCTTTCACATCCAGGAACCAATTCCTGTTCAACCCAGGTTGGTAGTGAATATTTGACAGCTTTTGATTTGTGCAAATACCCACATCCCAGAAACTACTACAATTAATAGCACCAACAAGAGGCCAAGTTAGCAGTCTCAGTAGTGAGACCAAGGATTTAAAAGGTCATGGAGACTAAATTGTCCTTTTTTCCATTCAGAATTGATTCCTCCAAGCCAAGGACATGATGTGATGGTAAAGCAGGGGGTGCATTGTGAAGTCAAGGCTGCTGGCTGGCCCATTTTGTAGTTGTGCTAGTGTGAAAAAGAAAAATCAGTCTCCAGTGATGTCAGTCTGGCACTTCTGAGCAGCACAAAATATAGCTGTATGAAAGCATTTGTATTTGGCATTGCATTCCTGCCTTGTAGAGTCTCTCCATGTAAGATTGGTTGCTGACAAGGCACAGACAAGCCCAAAGATCACTTTTCTCCAGGTGTGATGGGGATAGTAATGTATGTCTGCAAACAAACACGAGATTTGCCTGTGGTAGTAGGTACTGAAGTGACTGGAAGAGTTTGCAGTCTCTAGCAGCATATATTGCTGCAAGATGGCAAGAAGCCTCCTGTGCATTTAAGAAAGATCTTGTTACTTAAAGTATCAGAATGTGTTATAGTATGATGTACCATATCTAGCATGGAGGGTTGAAAGCTACTAGCAATCTTTTCATTGGTAACCAAGAGGGTCAGTCTGACTGCTTTAGCATGTGGTCTGGTCTCTGAAATTCCACTGAGCAGCCTAAATCCAATTCCACATTTGGCTTCGTTCTCCAAGGTATCATCCAATCTTCAAGTCCGAGAGAGAGAAGCCTGCCTCGGAATCTGCTTCCTCAAGAGTTTGTGCCACCTGAGGTGCCACCACCAAAGCATCAGTGGATCCCCGATGAAACTGAAATTACGTGCATGGTCTGCAAAACAGAACGTTTTACTATGGTAAGGAACCAGGGTCAAATACAGATACTCCTAGGACTGTGGTGGGGCATGTGTTGGTGGTTTGGTTTTTTTGTTTTCCCTCTAGCCGGTGATTTAACATGAAAGCTAATTCAGATGGACTGTTTCCTAGGAGCCCCCAGTGATGCTAGCAGTTTGTCCCTTATAATGTTGGTATTGTCCAAATTGCCAGTCAAACAGATGTTGAGGGGGAGATTGAGGGTTAAATGTATTTGAGGTGACAAGCTACACTAATGGCTCCTGAAAGATCTTTCTGGGGCAGGTGAAGTGATAGAAATAGAGCCTAGGAAAGGAAATTTGATCCTGGGAAAGTAAACTGCTAAGGGATCTTGTGGAATGTCATCTTGTTCTTTTCCAATCAGACACAGTCTACTGAACTTCTGCATCTGGAGAGCTAAAAGTTAAAAAGCCGAAGACTTTGGCAAACTAGTTCCAATTGGGCACATGGTTTTTTCCCAAAAGGTGGTGATGGCAGGGAGGGACAATCAGTGGGCAGACCTTAGAGAGTCTTGAAGCCTGAGATGAAAAGGAGTAATTTGCTCTTCATTGTTTTTAATAGAGTAAATTTACCTATGAGCTGAGTGGCTCTAATAAAGAAGAGAAATGTCAGCTGCTAATCTACTACACTCTTCCAATTAAGCATAATTTCTCTTGTGTCTCAGTTTAATAGGCGACATCACTGCAGACGTTGTGGGAGGTTGGTGTGCAGTTCTTGCTCTACCAAGAAAATGGGGGTGGAAGCTTGTAGAGAAAATCCAGCTCGTGTATGTGACCAGTGCTACAGCTACTACAGCAAGCATTGTTCACCTGGCTTAGTCCAAGACACAAGCATGTAAGTCCTTGCATACAAGTTCTGCATCATTCCATGTACCCCTCTTCCCCAGTTCTGTATTTGTGAGAGACAGCATAAGTACAGCACCGTGCTTTAATCTGACCAGGAGGTACCACTTCCATGGATTCAGAAGTGAGGCTGTGAATTAAGTAGCCGTTGGAGATTGAGACTGCCAATGAAGGGTTTTGTGATGTGCATGTTTGCCCCTGAGAATTGGACTGAAACTCATTTCATACAGACTCAGTGAGCTGGTGGAGGGTGTGGTGAGGAACAGTGGGAGAGCAGTCACCTCTGTGCTTCCTGCCCTGCTATCAGTGGGCCTACTGGGAAGAGATGAGCACAGTGCTGTCTTGAAAAGGTACATGAGGGAAGAATGAGCAGTAAATCAGGGGAGCTTACGGCATTTCCAAAATATATCAACAGGACCCTAATGCTCTATTGCCCAGCACTGAGCCAGAGTACCTCATGTTGCTTTTTCTTCAAATCTCAAAGTGTGTGTGTGTGTGTGTGTGTGTGAGAGAGAGAATATATGAATTTCGTTTGTTTGTGTGGGGAAGTGAAGGGAAAGGGGGGCACGTAGGTTGGACAATAAAGGATTTGAGTATTTCTTGTTCTTTCTGTACTGTGGCTGGTGGTGTGTGGGGATGTGAGGTACCGTAATCTGGAGGCAAAGCAGAGACCTGGATGCTAGGAACTCCTAACTTTTAATCTCAGCTCTGACACACTCTTCCTCTTGGCCCTTAAGCAAGTCTCTCAACTCCTTACTGCCTGTTTAATAGATATAACCTCCAGAAGGGAAGATATTGTAAAGATTAATTATTTAATGTTGGCAAAATGCTTATAGTGCCACATACTTTTCCATCTGTATATTTTTTGGGGAGAGGAGGTCGTCAGTTATTTTTGATAACTAATGTTACAAAAATGTTAGCAATATTGATCGAGCCTTTTTTAACTGCCAGGCTTTAATCATTCTTTCCTCAGTGTGTTGGAATGAGTGTAAAGCTTCTGTCTCTCTGTTTTACAGCACAAAAGAGGAAGATCAAGACTTGATGGAAGGTGAGAACAAAGTAACGTTCAATTTCTGCTTTGAAAAGTACACGATTGTCATCTTTGTATTGCTAGTAGACTGGAAGCTGTGCTGTAGCTAAAGGATTCAACAGCACTTCCATTAACAAAATCTCTGCTGTTCTCAGATATCTTTAGTCTGAAGTGAGGCATGCGGGAAACTATGAATGGAGTTGAGGATTGAGCTGCTGAGTTCCAATTCCAGCTCAGAGACTGTCTAATTGTATGACTCTGGGCAAGTCACTTAACCTCTCTGTGCCTCAGTTTCCCCATCTGTAAATAGCGTTGTGAGACTTCATTTGTATTTATAAAAGCACTTTGCTCTTCTCAAGCATCTTCATGCAAAGGATCTGAGAGTACCTCATTATAAAAATTGAAGTATTTTTTCTCTCTGGCTGCTGGTCTAGGACCTGTGGATCTTGCAAGCATTTGTTCTGGTTTTCCAGAACATTTCTGGGTCTGGCAGGTCATGAGAAAAGGGCCCACGAAGTATGGTGCTAGTTGAAATACTGAAATTTTTCTAGTAACTAAGGTTAAAACCAAAAGTTTTTGAAGCTTCTCAGTAGTTCCACAAACCATAAATACAAGCTAGTATTTTCCTGTCTCCCAAGTGAAGTGTGACAGGCTGTTTGTTGTTGAAAGCAGGTCTTGTTGCTCTGTTCTAGAGGAGCTACAATGGTCAGGTGAAGAGCAGCTAGTATCAGATGTCTAATAAATACAAAGATAAATACCTCAGACTGAAGCAATTGAAAATGGAACCTCTGGTCAGTTGCTGCTGGAAGATCTTTGTCTTCATTACTTTGTTCAGTCTTTCATTTGCGACCAATATTTAGTGCACTTCAGTTCATTGGACATGTGTAGTTCCTCTTGAGTAAGGCAACAAGAAAAAGAACAGCTGCATGAGACTTGAACAGCCTCTTAGACTTAGCAGGGGAAGAACTGCAGCAAAGTGATACTAACTTTATTGAGGGACTATAGGGATGTTTTGCTGACTAAGGATATTAAGAACTTAGATGTCACTCACGCTTTTAAAATGGGCTTGTTCTGATTGCCATAATTTTCTGTATATCTTAAGGTTTTATACTGCTGCCTGTCATGGTACAGTCAGAGTACATTTCATGTAAAGTACATACTAATAGATAGTCCTTGGTGGACTTTGTGGCGTCTGTGGCATTTCCCCTTTTTCAGGGAAAAACTTTGCTTGATGTAGAATTCGGGTTTTGAAAGGGGGTGTTAGCTGGCTTTTTGGCTCAGTGTTGTCACTTTTAGCATCTAGTATCTCAAATCACTGCATCAGAAGGGTAATGCATCCCAAGTTGCTTTAAGATGGCCTGCAGCTTTGGTCTGACTACAGCATATGTCAATTTTAGTGGGAAAGATTCTCAGCTCAGAATTAAATTTGGGTCCAAAAAAGCCAGAGAGTAATCAGAATGACCTGATTTTCATGATCCCATACCTCATGAATTACAGAACCAGGTAGGGTGACCAGATAGCAAGTGTGAAAAATCTGGACAAGGGTAGGGGGTTATAGGAGCCTGTATAAGAAAAAAACACAAAAATCTGGACTGTCTCCATAAAATTGGGACATCTGGTTACCCTAGTACCAGGGCTAGAAATGAATGCAATATATCACTTGAAACCTGAGATCCCTAGCTTTCCAGAGATTAGAGCAGATACTCTTAGCGATCTCAGTTTGAGATACTGGACCTTTTAAAAACTCATTGGTCTGGTCCCTCAAACTGGTGGTACTGTTCTGGCATTGCTCCAGAGCTACTGGATCTTTTTTTCAGCTTTGACTTAAGGTTGCTAGGTTGCAAATCGTAAAAAGAAAATAAATAAGTAGGTAAGTCATTTAGTGCTTCATCTACAATCAGTTTATTCATTCCCCTTCTCAGCCTCAGTGACTTCCCTTCCACCACCCACAGAGCACTTATCTCCACTGATCTTCTGACAAAAAACCACAAATATTGTAGCTCACAGGTGGTTTGGGGATATGGGTGTTTATTGAGGAAGTATTTTAGACAGTGTAGGAATTGATGTTTGGGAGTGGAAATCTGCTGCTGAGCATATGCAATAGCTGCTTTCTGTGGTTCCGTGCTGTGCGTGTTGTATAGGTGAGATTGTTTCATCCCTCTAACTTCTGGAGTGTGTGCTGAGAACAGCACAGGTAGCTCTGATGATAAAGCATACTGAATAACTTTGTGACATGCCTTCCGCCTGATTTGCTGCCCCTCCCAGGATGATTTTGATTAACTGGTTCCTCTTTCTCAGCAGTACAGACCTGTGGTAATGGAGGTTTGGATTACTCTGTAGTGATGCGAGTACCCAAGGCAACTGAACTTGAATGGCTTCTTTCTCTAAGTGAAGATGAAAATGAAATTGTGCGTAATGAATTTTATTATGAACAGGTAAGAGCTTGAGAGACAGAGAGGTGAGTCCAATGTAACCAGTTCCCTTTAGAATTCTATTGAGTGCTGGTGCAGTGTCCATTTACAAGCTCTTGGGTCTTTCTTTACTCTTAATTGACAGGCCCCTAGTTCTTCCTTGTGTATTTCCATCCTCAGTCTGCACTCGGATAGCACAGCATGTGGCCACCAGCTGATACAGCACTGCTGCAAATTGTCCCAAGGTCTGATTAACCCTGAAGTGGATGCTGGGCTTCTCATGGACATCATGAAACAGCTGCTTTTCAGTGCCAAGATGATGTTTGTAAAAGCTGGAAGGAGCCAGGATCTAGCTTTGTGTGACAGGTAAATTGCCAGCTGTCCTTTGGGATTGATTGGAGCTCTTAGCCTTCCTTTAATGAATTTAAGTAGTATTGAAAAGTGCTGGACTAACATCTCTAGAGGCCAAAGTCACCTGTTTATCCACAAAATCAATACTGGGAATACTAGACTCTTGGAGTAGATGGGAATAAATCTCCTTGACTGTTTAAACTTGCTGCTTTTGCTATGGAGGATTTTTTTTTTAAGCTTAACATTTTGCCTGTTTTCAGATCCTTATTTAGTATAAGCTTTTACAATGGTACTTGCCCCAGGAAGGAATAAAATTCAAATTCCTGACATCAGTGTAAGGCAGAATAGAGTGGGAAGTGCAATGCAAGGGGTCCCAACTGTTCAGACCAGACTTGGTAGTAAGTTAGTGTCCACAGTCTGTATTAGCCTGTCTGGTTGAATGAGAAGCAGAGAGCCGGAGCAGCGAACTGGCTCTAGGACAGTACATTAAGGAAGAGAAGTAGAACTAGAGTACCAGAGACCAATTGGGTGATTTCCCAACCATTGGTACTTCCAATGTAAAAGATGCTACAGGCATAAAGGCTTCCAAGATCTTTGCTAATGACCCTGAGAGTATAGTGATATACTGGGCGTGGGCATACCCACTCACTTCATTCCTGCTTCCTTCCAAACAGTTACATCAGCAAGGTGGATGTGCTGAATATTTTAGTTGCTGCTGCCTATCGCCATGTACCATCTCTTGATCAGATTCTACAGCCTGCAGCAGTAACGAGGCTAAGAAATCGGCTTTTGGAAGCAGAATACTATCAGTTAGCTGTTGAGGTAACACAAGCGGGAGGATGAAGGTGGTTTTATTTGGTTTTTAAAAAAGGAGTTTATCATCTTAGATGGCTTGCTTTCCCCCACTGAACTTAATTGATGTGATCTCTGATATTAAAATACAGATCAGTTACTGATCTTTGTTCCTAAACTATGGGATGTGATTAAAAAAGGAAAAACTTAGGAAATATTATTAGATGTTCAGTTTAACAGTGAAGTGTATTCTGCCTGGGAACAATCTGCAGAGGGAAGTGATGGGAACCCCATCATTTGGTCCAATTCCAACTAGGACAGGCAAAAAACTAGAAATGGACTGTCAGGAACAACCCCGCATTGGTAGGGGAGCTAGGACATCCAGTCTAATAGATCTTTCCTATCTGCAACTTCTAGGGTTCTGTGATTTGATTTGTACTTGAGGACTCTGAGGCCTGCTAGGACAACTTTGAAAAACATTCACTTGTGAGACAATGATAAAACCTTGACAGCTCATCTGGTCATATGGCTTATCCTCTCCATTCTGCCTCCCCTACCCCCTTGATTTCATAAGTCTCTGTTTGTGCCATCACAGTTAGTATGGATAGGATTATGATGATACAAACAGGATTAGAATTTCTAGTAGGGAATAAACAGTATGAGCAGATGAACTGTTAAACAAAAATGGTTCTTATTTACATGCAAACATGTCTGCTAAAGAAACTGTGGGATGATGTTTTCTATCAGCAGAATTGTGTGAAACTGAGTGTTGGCAAAATGTTTCCAAGAAGCATCAGCAAGTCTATAAACAGAAAACCACTAACATGTCATATCCCTTCCTAAACCACAGATCTGTTCAGTGTTGTTCTGTTCTTGTAATAAAACTATTAAATCTACTATGAAGGAGGAAAATTATTTACCTTTAGGAATGTAAAAACTGTTGGATTGAACTTTAATCGATCTAGGGTCAAGGAAACTCTTCCATTACATTTGCAATAGGAAAATGCTTCCATAATCAGAGTTTGTGGGAAGTTCAGTAGTTGGTATTTAAGGTCACTAATGTGGAACTGATAAAGGCAAGAAAACATTTCTTCTCTGGGAAATGGAAGGTCACAGATTGAGATTAGGAGTGTAATTATCTGCTTCTCCTGTCTTCTGTGCTGTCTCTGTATTATGTACTACTAACTAATGATTTGGGGTTTAGGTTTCTACAAAGACTGGGCTGGATCCAGGTGGAGCATGGCATGCTTGGGGCATGGCTTGCCTTAAAGCTGGGAACTTAAGTTCAGCAAGAGAGAAATTCAGCCGATGCTTAAAGCCACCGTTTGATCTGAACCAGTTGAATCATGGCTCAAGGCTGGTCCAAGATGTGATACAGTATCTGGAGTCCACCGTGAAGCCCGTAGTCTTGGTGGTAAGAGGCTATTCTACCTGCTCTGGAGAACTGTACCAAAAACTGTCGCAGTCCTGAGGCTTTGGCACAGTTCTTTAGGAAGAACATGATTCAACCGGGGGAGGTGGGACATCAATAGTATATTATAGGGGTTACTGCTGGAGCAGTATTATGCGGCTGCTTTTGTCTTTTTGACATAATTAGTATCTGGAGCAGATGGTGAGAGGATTTGCACCAGAAATACTGAAGCCTGTGCAGAAGCCCCACTGGCTGCACCCCACAATCAGTGATTGATAGCAGAATGATTGGATTCAGTTTGTGTAGTGTTGTGCCCAGTAGATGGGAAAGAAGCTCATCTTTTGAAGGTTATGCAGTAATGCAGAGGCCCATCTGACTGCTGTTTGGAGGCCAGTGTGAAATGGGGTGGAGGTCTCAGTCTAGTTCTTAATGAATTGGTGTCTATGTCGCTATGTATCAGAAGTGGCACTAACTTCCCCCCTTATTGGTCTCAGAGACAGCAAGGATTGCATGAGTCCTAGAACTCCTCCTCTTTCCTTCCACCATCGCTGATGCAGCCCTTCCAAATTAACTTGTGCTACTATGACAAAGGTCATCGTTAAGAAGCCTGCATTTTTGGTATCAGTTCTCTGTGTGGCTGGAGAGCTTTGTTTTCCCAGGCTCACAATCCAGAATCTGTTGCCAGCACTAGCTTTGCTTTAACACCGCCCCCAAAAACCCTTATCAATTGCAGGTGGAAGTTCAGTCTCTCTTTTGACTAGCATTGCTTTAGTAAGTAAACCAACTTTTATATCTTTATACAGAGCATACAAAGTGTCTTCATGAGGAGACTAAGTTCCATCCAGCTGTACAATGTGATGTTGCATCTCTTTTGTCAAGAACTTCTGATAGTCATGTAATAGTTGAGGCTGAAACTTGGGACCTCAGAACCTCCAGAATTCCTTTTAGAATTTATATAGTTTTACTGTAAGCTATAATTAGGTTCGAACAAAAATTCAGGCTTTGAATTTTTAAGTAAACTGGTATCCCAAGAGGGTTTTCTCCCTATGATTACAGTTGTGCTCCTAAAATTTCTGATCTTCTGATAAAACAGCAAGTCAGGGAGTAAAGTGCATATTTGCGGAAGTCTCTATCAGCAGTGGAAATATCTTTAAAAAACAAACCTCCTATAAGGACCCATTCATTTTGGAACAGAACCACAGTACCTACAGTCATGTTTAAACATCATTGCGGCTAGCAAGGTTTGAATACAGTTTCCCTATCCAGTAATATGGCTGGAGTTTCATCCCATGTATACCCCAGTAGAAAAAGAGGGGCTTGGTTGATACGCGCTAACCCCAGAGACGCTTTGCAGAATAGTCTTCCTATTAATTGTTCCTGGACAGTCCCATGTCATTGATTCTCTGTCTTAATAGCAGGACGATGACTACTTTGCCACATTGAGAGACCTGGAAGCAACCCTGAGGACACGAAGCCTGTCTCTGGAGTTGATGTCCGAAGGGAAGATCCAACACAACAGCTACTATCAGGAGTGCTTGTTCTATTTACACACGTATGGCACCAACCTAGCGATCATTAGCTTCTACATGAGACACGACTGCATGCGAGAAGCACTTCTGCATTTGTTAAATAAGGTGAGTAATGAATTCTGCTGGCAGTGTCAGAATCTGCTCTTATATCATCTAAACTGGAGCTTTGAAAGGATTAGGAAGACTTCTCCCTTCCAAACTGGTGACCAGGATTGTACAGTATCTATAATGGCTGAGTGCAAAATCCAGCATACTCTGTTTCCTCTGAGGCTTGCACTATTTATAATCTTATTGACCAGCCTCTGTGGATTTATTCTGGATGACTGAACGTCCATGTCATGTAGAACATTAACTAGCATTGTTCCATCTTGGAATTATTATTGCCTCATCCCCTTGCCAAAATAGTGAAGGCCAGAGAAGAGAGAGCCACTTTCTGTTCTCCTCCAGTACTATCAATCCACCAGTTCTTACCAGCATGAAAGCTACTGAAAAATACTTAAAACTTCTCGTGTGTGTGTGATTTTACCTGGTTCGTTAACCTTTTAGAATTGAAATAAATTTGGCATAGAACATACTGATTGGGGATAATGGAGTTAGGTATTTCAATCTGTTGGCTCGTTTATTAATAGGTAATTGTTTAAGTGGCCTTACCAGCTCTGGTTTCTCTTTATATCACCAGTGTGATTGCTATAGTTAGAATTGAGATGGTCCATTCTAAGCCCTTATTCTTGGTTATCTTTTGAATATATCCTACATGTTCTTAGCTTAGAAGTGAATTGTGTTTTGTTTTATTTTTAAGAAAATCTGCTTGCTTTTGAGAGCCCAGTGGTGCAACAAGCATTTTTCCACCAATAAAATTTTTCAGGTAATTCAAAACAATTTTAGGTTAAAATCTTCCTACCGCAACTTGGACAGTGAGACTTCAAACGGCAGTTCTCACTTTCCTGTTCTCTTACTGCAGTGCAAGTTTTTTTGGTGCTAAGGCTCTCACCACTGCAGGGGAAGGGTTCCAGTGAAAAGTTAACCTGTTTCCACCAAATGTGTTTTTGTTAAAAACATTTCTGTGCATACTGGGTTCTGTAACTTGTGCTATGCAGTGTGTTTTTTAAATAGCAAACCCAGTCACTACCCTGAATGCAGTGATTAAACAATGTGATAGCTGGCTGTGAACTGTTTTTTTTTAAAGGGTGCTATGTGTTGGGTGCCTGTCTGTGCCCAGAATGTAGGGTAACCTCTCTGTCACTGATACTCCCTTCAGTGGCAAGAGAAAAGCCAATTCCTGCAGCTGATTCACCTCAAGCTCCCTTTTCCCCACTGTAGGAGAGCCCACCAGAAGTGTTCATTGAAGGGATCTTTGTCCCAAGTTATAAAAGTGGAAAACTGCACATGTTGGAGAACTTGCTGGAAACCATTGATCCAAGTCTGGAGAGCTGGGGTATCTACCTGATTGCAGCCTGCAAACACTTGCAGAAAAAGAACTACTACCACATTCTGTATGAACTGCAGCAGTTTATGAAGGTATGGGTGGGGTGTGGGCCCCACTTTATTGCTGAAATAGTGAACAGCATCACTCTATTCAGCGATATTACTTGGGTGTTAAACTCTGCGTTGGTCACATTGTTTTTCTGTGAATTCCCTGGGGTTTCAGTTGAAAAAGTATTCGTCTGTATCTTCCATATGTTCCATCCCTAGCTGTTGTGTAATGTTGCTGTACACTGTTAAGCAGCTGTTCTGTCTTGTCCCAGACTGGTTATGTCTCTATACTCTGTCAAATGATTCCTGTATGTCTAGTTTTGTACCACACTTTGGGATCCTTTGTATTGATAGCTGTTATTGAAATTTAAGACCACTTAAATGAGAGAGTAACTCCAGAGTCCATGTCTGCAGTTGTTTCCTGTTTCACGTTTTCTAACTGTAGGATTGTCTTGTGGCTGGTGAAGTCCTTTGTGCTTTTCAAATACATAGTATGTCTTTTGCTTGTTTTAATTTTTTATTGAATATAAGCTGCTAGGAACTTTCTGATCCTAGGAAGATCCCAGGCAATGCTGTCTATTCATATCTGCTGTGCTTATTGTCATGAATCTGGCCTTGTTGCACCATCTTATCTGATGCTTTAATTTGTATGTCCTCTTAGGGAACCATAATGTTTGATTTGTGTGAGTTAGTACTGACAGTCAAAGTAGCTCTGAAGATGTTCTGCCTATGGGTGCTCTCAGTCTTCTCAGCTTCTGAGATTTATAGTGATTCTCAACATCATAGTCTTGTTGTCAAATGATTTCCCCCTTTTTAAAAGTTCATTACTTGTTTGTTTCTTTGAGGATCATGTCCGTGCTGCCATGACCTGCATTAGATTCTTCACTCACAAGGCAAAGTCTTACACAGAGCTGGGAGACACACAGAAATGGCTCCTGAAGGTTAAGGACCACCTCAAAGTTTACCTGCAGGAGGTTTCAAGGAGTTCCGGAAGGAAAAAAGCTGCTTGCACTTTTCGGAAGAAAATGACAGCCACTGACGTGTCAAGGTATCTGCAAAACAGAAAATGAAGCTCTGGGAATGAGGTTTCACTTGAGGCTTGTCTTGATTAGGAAAACTGGTTGAGTTTAGGTTGGGCTTAGCTAACATACTCTAGCTAAGCCCAACCTAAAGTCGACCTTTTTCCAAGTCAAGACAAGCCTGAAGTGACAGAATGTCAGTCCCTGTACCACCCACCCTCCTGTATGTAGGCAAAACTGATGTGGATGTAGTCTATGCAATTTACATTTTGTTTGCTAAACTTATTGCCTGAATAGTAGCAGAGCTAGATGTGAGCTTTAGAAGCAAGTTAGATGGTTAACTGAATTTCCAAGCTTTAAAATGTTAGAAATTTAGTCTTCTCTTTCCAACTTTTGGAGTGTCTATAACTACAGTTTTCTTAAGGTCTATTTTCTTCTAAAGTTACTGAAACTTTTTCACACTTCACTGCAGTTTAACAAAAATTTAGTCTTTTTGTGTATGTCTGGGAGTTGTTGTTGTTAAGGATCCACAGCTGGTCGGTGTGCATAATGCTGAAATTCAGGTGAGCATTCGTAATGCACGTTTCCCATGCAGTTCTGGAGAGCACTTCAGTGCAGCAGCTGGGGTGAGACAGAAGGAGCTAATGTTAATATTACGGTATGCCCAAGTCAAACAGCAGTTAAAATAGCCATTTTTAATTTGTTACAGACATATTTACCTTTTGAGACACCTTTCAGTAAAGTAGTAATTTGTGGCCAGAGCGCTTCATTAATAGTTGTGTGGATGCATCTATGTAGCCAGCTAAATGAGATTTTCCCCCCCCCCCGCCCCCCCAATCTAGACACATCAATACAGTTGAGCTACAGATGGAAGTCACCAAGTTCCTGCATCGATGTGAGAGTTCGGGGACCTCTCCAATAACTGGCTCAAACTTGCCCACACTATTTGGAAACAATCACATGAAGATGGATGTAGCTGGCAAGGTACTAGCTGCCATTTAGAACATAACATTGCTGCCTTAATTTGACCTGTTCTGTGGATTAAAGGATGATTTGGGGGCCTGGAGCACTCATCTGGTCTTCAGATAATAGAAAAGGTACTTTTCAGTTTTAGCTGTCAGTGCATTTTAAAGGTAGGTAAGTATCCTTATCCTTGTGTTACAGAGGGAGAGAAGTTAAGTAACTTGCCCACCATGGGACACTTGACAACAGAACTCATGTCTTTGCCTCTCCCTCTCTGGATCATGCTGCCTCCCATTGTTAGAGACACTTCTTAACAAGGCTGTAAATTGCCTTTTGGCAAATGCTATTGCAGTGCTGAACTCAGGCAAGAGGCAGTGAAATGCCTGGGCTACTTTTGTGCAAGTGACTTCATTTCCTTATGAGTTTTCTGTGCATAACCAAATGGCGATGTCTCGCTTTTCCCTATTTCTAACGTTGGCAATTTCTTCTCAGGTCATGCTGGAAGGGAAGAACATTGAAGAAGGTTTTGGAATTGCATTCAGAGTCCTCCAGGTATGGAAAACCTAAGAAGTTGCTGCATGTAAGGTTGTTCCCACTCCTGTAAAGCACCACTGTTTATTACCAGACTCGTTGCATGAGGTGGGGAAAACATAAGTTTCAGATCTGTCTCCGTGTTTGTGTAAAATACAGAGCAATCAATTATGTAGGTTCTAAACCTCCATGCATTGTCAGGGACCCCGCTCTGCCAAGGAAATGAACTGCATGGCCAGCTTTTAGTTTAGAGGGTCGCTGATATCAGCTTCCAGATCTAATTAAGCTACTCTTTCTTTCTTTGAGGGAGGGAGTAGAGCTTAATTTTCAAGGTTCCCCTGTCTGTGTCTCAATGTAATGCTGGCAGTTCTGAGATATCTAATCAGCCAGAAGGCTGTCTGGCTGTGCACCTGAATAAACTGGTGCCCGCTCATCCACCGAAGGAGAGGAGATTAGAGAGGGGGCACTCTGATGGGAGAGAACAAGTGAAGGAAGGGGCTCCAGGCACCATGTAAAGAGAAAACTAGGGTGCTGCCTGCTCTGCTGAGAGAGGAGTCTGGTCTCTTCAGAGCCAATTAACTTGCCTCCTTGCTCATCCACAGAGTTAACAATGGATTCCCTTCCTCCCTGCTGCTCTCCCAGAGTAACCAAACAGTGTTCTCCACTGCTTTGCACCTTCCTCAGTCACTCACACTGTGCAAAGTGCTACCCCAGGTGTGAATGGAGTATTCAGATTTGGTAGCATTTGATACCCACTCTGCACAGGTGTCAGTGACTGCGCAGGATATGGAGGCAGTGAAGAAACAGGCGCAGAGCTGGCGCTTTGCTGGCCCCAGAGCCTGCTCATCCAGGGAGCAGGAAGTATTTAATTGGAAACTGTCCTTGTTTTTGGAAATGTCTCTCTCCAGCATGTGTGGCTGGCTGAGGCTGAGATACTTGCCAGCATGGTACTAGTAGCCCAGGTGCTTAGCTGAGAAGGACCCACATTAGTAGCTTGGTGGGGTGCAAGGAGAGAGTCTATCTTGCATGGAGTGGAGCAGACTGCAGCTGCCCAGACTTCCAGTGCAGAGGAGTGGCCCCTGGAAACTAGGGTCCTACTATGATCTGAGTGGCCTGGCCTTTCGGAGCAAAATGGCATGCTAGGCCCTCTTGCCCTGAGGGCTGTACTTCTGTACAGAAAATGAGGGTGGCAAGGGATTGCGTTTTAGAGCAGTGTGACTGTACTTGAGCCACACCTTGCTCTCCTAAGCAGCAGAGTGCTCCTCCTCTGGGCAGGCTTGGTAGAATCTGCCATGACTGAACATACTGCTTTGACACTTTCAATTTTCCCACTTTAGGACTTCCAGCTGGAGGCTGCAGCTGTATACAGTAAAGTGGCGAAGGCGCTTGTGAAGCAGCGGAACTACAGTGAGATCCGGCAGCTCCTTAAATGCGTCAATGAGTCTGGAGTTGCAGCCAAAAATGATGGGGATATCATCATCCTAAACTGCCTAGATGAGTTTAAGGATATTCCCTCTGAGGTAATGCTGCCCCCATGGCACTGTCTTCTGAGGTGGAGGTAGGCTAGAAAGGGGACAGTCCCTTGCCTCTCAGCATCCATACCCTGCACTAAGACCATGCTGTCAAACTCTTCTGGCCCCTTATTTCACATGTTCTATCTCAAGAGAAGTCAGTGTGCATCTGCACAGGAAAATGGCTGTTCGAGAGATGTGATTGTCTAGCTACAGGGTCCTTTTCCTCAAATCTCCCAGCAAGGTACTGTGCAAGTGGGGAGATTCTTCTACCAGTGGGATCCTGCCTTACATTGCTGTCTGGGATGAGGAGGTGTGTCTTTCCATGAAGATCCCTTGCTGGTAGAGAGGGCACATGGAGGAGGGAGCACAGCCATGTGTGCCCTCCCAGCATTGCTGCCTGTGTAGGAAGCCACCCGTTAAGATTGCCCTGCTCATCACAAAACCTTTACGTTGCTCTGCGTGTGTTGCGTGGAGGTGGGAAACCAGGAAGATCTCTATGAAGCTACCACTGCGCAGGGAGGGGGCAGGAAGTCCTGATGGGGGGGAAAAGCTGCCCTCATGGGGTTCCTTGAAGACATAAGTGGTGTTGGGCCAGAAGGTAAGCTGTAGTAAAAGGGAAGATTTGGGCTTAGTACCTGGCGCCTCAGGAACTGGGACAGTTGATGGCTGAGATGATTTAAACACCTTGCTGTAATTGTCTGTGCAATGTTTTGATCTGATAGGCTATAAAGATATAATGGTTTGCAATCTACAGTCCTCTAATTGTCACCTGCTTTTCCCCTTTGGGATACAGGATCTGGACAATCTGATCCAGGATATGGACAGCGATGAAAACAAGGTGAGTAAAGTGTAAAGGGAAACTCTTAACCTGCTGTGGGAACGCTGAGCCTGGAAACCATAGCTTCTCAAGATTGAGCTTAGATACCTTGTAAGTGTCTGATCTCATCTCTTCTCCCCAAAAGTTAGAGACCCTTAGGTCTCTGAGAGCTACTGTGTGGGACTTAAAAGCAATGCAAAGATGCAGTTGGTTCTTTTTGGTTCTTCCTACCTATTTTCTCATAGATGCACTTAATTTCCCAGTGGCAGCAGGCAGTTGATGGGGATCTATATGTATCTGTGGAGACCAGCATTGAGCTTATTATTATTCCAGTGTTATATTATTGCCATTGTGGTAGGCCACACCATCCTTTATCTCATCGATTTGGTAATTCCTCTTCTTTGTAGACTCTAAGACTGAAATACATGCTTCTGTTAATTATATACACTGCACTTCTCTACTGTCTTTAGTATAAAGCTCTCAAATAATTTTACATTCACAAATAGGTAAATAGTCTATTCCCATTTTACAGATGGAAAAACTGAGGCCCAGGGGTCATGTGACTTTCCAGGGTCACATGCAAATCAGTGGCAGAGCTGGGACTTGAACCGAGGAGTTCTGATTCCCACTGTCCTGCTCTGACCACCAGATATGCTGCTCTACATAGGCTGAGAAATTGGATTTGATTTCTGTCACTGCAATAAGTTCAATGCTACAGTGACCCTAATGTGAGCCTTTGAAAGAACTAGGCCATAGCAGAATGCCTCTGTGAATCTTTTCTGTTCAGATATGGAGGTTTTCAAGCATGAACTACACATGCGAGAAGACTGATTCTGGTTCCATGATGATCAGCATCCAAGTTCTAAAAGCCAGTGACAGACGCTTAAATTTTAAAAAGTCTAATGCACTGGCCCTTTGTAGTACACTTCTTATAGCAGAACCTGGCCTGTGCTACATCACAATTCACACCCTTTCTAAATAGTACAGCCTGCTGAACTAGATTTCCCAATGGGCCCTCACCTATACCTGTGTGTTAGAACTCAGTCTGGGAGGCTGCGGCGGACAACCGCTTTTCTTTATTGCTTCAGATCCAAGCCTACCTGAAGTGCAACAAGCTGCGTTCTGCCTACCTGGTCTCAGTGAGACAAGAGAATACCAGAGCCGTGGAGCTGGTGCAGCATGTGCGGCAGTTGGCTGAGAACAGCAGGGAAGACGTTGTGCAGGCCATCTGTGCCCAGTGGCTTTCAGTGCACCAGCCCAAACAAAAAAGCTCAAAGACCACTAGGAAATAACTTCCAGGCACCAGCATCCATAAAGGGAAGACTTCCTGTGGCACAGAGAAGAGGAGCTCAGCGATCTCTCAGTGGCAAGTAAGAGCTGCTAGAGTGCCTGTAGCTAAAGGGAAGGAATTTACTTCGTACCAGTGCCAATCCTGTGTTCTGATGACCAACAATCTCTACCTCAGGGTGTTCTCTGTGTGTTTTTAAACCTGAACAAGTCAAGCAAGACTAAGGATTATGGAGAAACACACCTTTCTCCTCTTTCATAGAGGCATTGAACTCTTTTGCCATGAGTTTGTTTTAACTCAGTAAACCTGTGTATAGTTGATGACCAAATCCCATCCCATCCCATCTCAGATCAGTGTAGGTTGAAACATGAATCTCTGTAATATCTATTAGCCAGAGCCATTATAAAATGAATTGATCATTGCAAAGGTTGATGAGTTTTGTTTCCATTTATGTAGACTTGGGACTGAACTTTTGAGGTGACTTTTTAAAGATCTGTACTAATTATCACAAAGTTTTTTACACTAGCACAGTATGTGCAAATCCTTTAGTTGGTTTGAAAGGCAATGGCTAGTTGTATATGGCAGGTGTGTCTATGCTGAAATCACTGGCAAGTGTTTGCCTGCTGCTTGGGCCCTTGGATGGATGGATGTAATTGCAACAGGATGCACTACAAAGGGAAAACCTTAAAATAGGATGAGAATGTCTGAGAATTTCTTACCTCTTGCTTCCCTAGTTTAATCCACTTAGTGGATTAAACCGCTGTGATACAATTGTCATTGGGCTCTTATGTCCTTTTCCATAGTGTAAACAAGCTGAGCTATACACCTCTTGCACTGTAGGGAAAGCACCTTCCTTTTATAAAAGGGTTTATATGGTGAAATTTAATCACACGGCCAAGTAATAAACTGCTGAACCATGCAATGAGTGTCCTTACTAATGCAATCTTTCCCCTTCTGACAAAGTGAAACATTTTGGACCGAAGTGTTATACTTTTTAACAAAAAAAAAAAACCCCACCCTCCATTTGTTCCTGGAGTGAACAAATGGCTCAGACAGTTGAAATACACTGGGGACTGGCAGGCATCCTTTAGTTCAAGTGATGTCCCTGTATTAGTTGCTGCTGCACAGAATCTCTTTCCCCAGTTGTCTGCCGCTGACTAGAAACAGACCAAAAGCCGCACTCTCCTGGTCTACTTCATTTAACGGCAGGTTCCTCTAGTGTAAAGTGATTCTGTTCAGGGACATTTGGATTTGGCTACTGCTTCTCTGCAGCTGTTAATCAGAGAAGAGGGAAAAGTAGTAAGGAGAAACAGGCAGCAGAGAATGGAAGAAGCAGAAATGAGTGATGGTTTAAAAAAAAGTTCCTTAACTTTGGCAGCCCACAGCATGCTTGTAGTGCTATGGATGTAGACTGCTAACATTTAGAGATGGGCAACTCAATTTCCCTTTCAGCAGCTCCCAGTATATTACAGTCAACTGGCTCACTTGCAGCCAAATGCACTCTATAAAGATGTTTTTCGTTTCTGGAAGTGTAATAATTAATTCCATTGTATAAGGTAAGCTAAGCAAGCAAATAGAGTCCTTGTGATAGAACAGACCTCCAATGAGATTAAGGACTTGGTTGATCTCATTTTGAATGTTTCATGACCACTGTCCCACTGACTCAAACATGTCTCCCTGCTAGAAATGCTTAGCTCATTGGATTTGGGGTTAGAAATAGCTCAGAGCTAAGAATCAGGAATGACCACACTTAACTTTCAGAATCTCCTAACCCCAGATCTCAGAGATCCCATTAGTAAGGCTAATAAAAGCTGCTTTTATTGTCTCGGCCAGACAGAACCGGCCTTGCAGTATGCTCCAGGAGTTAGGCTTATCTTGTTGGGTGTGATACTTTTTATGGTTTGGGTCGATACCAAATCTACAAATATGGGTGGAGAGGTCTGTACTGTGTGCACTGATGCAGTATCTACCATTCTATATGCATCAGTGAGAGGAACTTGAACAACATAGAAGGAAAGAATGATGCCTGCCATGTAGCCTAGCCATTTTTGTGCCTGTCTTTCTGCTTGACTTCTTTGCACTGTACTTTACGCACTTTATTGAGTGTTTGTTGCAATTTTGATAGTCCTTAACTTAGAATTCTAAGGATCTTTTTCTTACCAGCAGAACTGGAATTTTAGCCCTGACCCTAAAAAACTTGTCACGAATAGTGCAATTAGTATTGGGCTTAAAAACCCTAAGCATAAAAATGGATTAAACACTAGTAGTTGAAAGAGCCATTTCTCTGTTAAGTTGTAATCTGCTTACAATGAACAAAGGAGAATAAAGTATTATCAGCAAAGGTCACTTGCCCCAGTCTCTCTTTTGTGTATTGCTCTGTTCTTTACCTCGAGCATAGTTGGGTGGCCTTTCCCTCTTCAGCTTGTTTGTAACTGGTCCAGGTCTCCATCTGTTATGGAAAACACCTAGGCCAGGGGTGGGCAAACTTTATGGCCACATCTGGGTAGGGAAATTGTATGGCCATGAATGCTCATGAAATTGGGGGTTGGAGTGTGGGAGAGGGCTCTGGATGGGGGGGGCAGGTGAGGGGGTTGGATGTACAGGAGGGGGCTCTGGGCTGGGACCAAAGGGTTTGGAGGGCAGGAGGGGATCAGGGCTAGGGAAGGGGGTTGAGGTGTGGGAGCATATCAGGGGTGCAGGCTCTAGGCAGTGCTTACCTCAAGCAGCTCCCAGAAGCAGCGGCATGTCTTCTCTCTGGCTCCTACGCAGAGGCACGGCCAGGCAGCTCTGCATGCTGCACTGTCTGCAGTTCCTGGCCAATGGGAGCTGCAGGAGCAGCACTTGGGGTGGTGTGCAGAACCCCCTGGCTGCCCCTATGCATAGGAGCCAGAGGGGGGACATGCAGCTATTTCTAGGAGCTGTACAGAGCTGGGCAAGCCCCTGCCCCCCCCCCCCCGCACCAGAGTGGGGCAAGCCCCAGGCTCCGCTCCCTGGCAGGAGCTCAAGGGTTGGATTAAAATGTCTAGAGGGCCAGATGTGGCCCCCTGGCCATAGTTTGCCCACCCCTGACCTAGGAAGAAGGTAGTGGAGTTCTAAGCCAGGGAACCAGTGCAGAATTGTTCTGTACGCTCTAATCCTCCTAACTTAATCTAGGTTTAAATATCTCAATTTAGTTGGGAGACTTGTTCCACAACCTAATAAATTTCACTGTGAGGAAATATTTCCTAATATGCAGCCTATATTGTATTTAATTTCACTCCCACACTGCCCACATGAAACTAGTGCATGCCACTACCACCCACTCAAGAACAACTTAAGTACACGAAGAGTAATGTGTAAAACAGGAATGATTTTATTTAGTAATGTAATTGTTGGAGATAACCCTGCAAGTCACCACTGAGTTAAGCCTTGCAGTAGACAGAACTGGTAGTGCTAACCTCATCAGGAACTAGGCATTTTCTCATGGCAAATGCCATTCACTTGTGACTACACCGAGTACAGGACTGAATGGCTGGATTTCCTAACAGGTGGAAGGCAATCCTGCAAGCTGTGATACCCTGACTGCAGTGACATTTTAGCTATGTGATGCTTCCAGAAAGAAATTCAAATAAGGGACAAAATATGCCACGCAGCTCAATTACCACATGGGGTGGGAAGAGTTTGGAGTCTGCATGCCTGCAGCAATGACCAACTTTACTTGCCCTTTGCAACAGGGGTGACCAACATAAGTGCCTACAACTACTGGGCAGGCAAACTTCATGCTAATGTAAACTAGCAGTGAGGCAGGAATTTGAGAGTAGACAGTAATGTGGCCATTGCTGTCTTGCTATGGATGATCCCTGCCTTTGTCTACTGTACATATGGCTGCAATTCCAATATCCTCCATCAGGACAGCAAACACAGCAGTGAGGTGTCAGTCATAGCTTGAATTACTCTAGGTAGAGGGCAGGCTCTGTTACCTACTACCTTATACACAACTCACAATTCTCAGCTCGCTCACTTTACTGGCAGCTCTCCCCTTCCCCTCCCCCACCCTCAGAATTCCAAAACCTTCTACAAGGTACATGTGGCTTTTATTGTGACAAGCTTAAGACTTCAGCATTGATGAGAGGAGGTAAAGGGCCAGGTATTTCTTAAGAAACCTGCCCTAGGCTTCCTTCTACTATGTAAAAGTAATCAGGCTGCCCCGTGTGGTGCTTGTCTGACAACTGAGGCTGCAAAGAGCTGCAGAAGCTGTGCCCTTCTGCTTAAGGGCAGGGCTTGCTTAGTACAAGTACACTCTTCTATTCTGTTTATGCAGTGCCTAGCACAAAGTGGCCCTCAAGCCTGGTTGGGGCAACAAGGGCTACTGAAGTACAACTGATAAACAATCTCAAGGGGCAAGAGGGGCGTCAGTATGCAGATCACCTGAGACTTGCTCCTTTGAGCTGAGGCTCGCTGCAGCTTTAGGATCCCCTCCCAAGCCATGGAGCGGAGACAAGTGACTCAGTGAAGCATACAGTGAAGGAAACCCTCATCGACCAGTCTGGTTACTACTGCTGCATAAAGACCCTTCCATAAGCAGCAAGCAAAATTTCTAAATTGTCCTGTATAGAAACCTAACTCACCTAACGCCTCCATTTCTACTGGGGAACCAGGGGAAGACTGTGTTGTGGAATGGGAATGGAAGGCTGGGAGGGGAAAGAATAAGCCCTGAGTCCCTGCACTTTGCCCTGAGCCTCCAGTTAGGAAAGGGGGATGAGTGGAGCAGTAAGCTCACCTTCTCTTTTAAAACAAACATCATAGAAGTTCAAGGGCAGTTGTGACTATAAAATCACTGGGAAAGCTGCTGCAAGTGCCAGGCAGTGGGTTGGCTGCATGGTTGCTTGTGTTCCTCTGCCCAAGCAAAGAGCTCCTTAAGAACATCAAATCCAGGCTCATCTCGCTCTAACTCAGGGGTTTCCACAGTTCAGTCCCACTGGATGCCCAGTAGCTCGCAACTGACATTCCAAAGCTTCTTTGCCAGTTCATCGTTCCGGCTTTGAGGGGACACATAGGCTGGCTGGCAGTCACTGCAGAAGGAAAGAAGAGACTTTAATCAGGTGCCCTGGCTGCATTAGCACAGGTCAAAGGTCCAGTTAAAATGCATGGAGACACTAGCTGATGATGATGTCTGTCAGTTTAACTCCTTCAAACTGGATTAAAAAAAAAAAAAAAAATAAGGAGGAGAGGAGAATTGGTAGCATTGCTCGGGGTGGGGGGTGGAAGGAGTGTGTGGAGGCAGGAGAGGAGGCAGCTGGCAGCCAGGCCACTATGCTGCTGCACTTGGTAAAGATGCAGGCTTCAGCACAGGTAGCCATGGAGGAAAGGAGAGCTGGTAAATGAGGGACCACCACTGTAACCCTTGGAGTTACAAGCTGTGCCTGCTAGTGTCTGGTTTATACAAAGGTTACAGCAATGGCCCAAATGCTATAGTTCACTGAAGCCTTTGAGACATGACTATAAAAACAACATGCTATCAGGAAAGCACCTGAGAACTTGACCTTTCATTTTGTATGTTTATAAAGCAACTTGTACCTGTGTGGGACATATAAATACCCAGTGTGGCCACCTCGCAGGCAGGTGATCATAAGAAAGGGGAATGATGCTCCCCTCTCATCGAGAGGTACAGCTGTGGAATAAGCTGCAGCAGAGCTTGGAGAAAAGATCCTCCCCCAGCAGCTGTCAACTGCAATCAACAAATAATTAAACACAATTCTTCAGGATGGTTATCTGAGGAGCCAGTGGCTTGAAGGCAGTATTCCAAGCCAACCGTGGAAGGTGTAGGAGGGCTGTAACGTAAAGATGGAGGTTACTTGAATTGTACTGAGTTCCCACTTAATGACAGGAGTTAACTTACTGCCCAATCATTCTATTTATAAAGAGATGGTATATACAAACTGATTTCACTAAACAAGGTAGTTCCATATTTTATAGACTCCAAACTCCACCCAAAGACCAGATTTTCCACTGACACCTACAGAGTCAGACACACCTTTATTTTAAAAGACCTCCCATTGTCTTCACATGGCTTTGGTGAATAGCTACAGTCATCTTAGTGCTATTGCCCCTGCTCCTCCACCCCTACCCACTTCCATTTTATTACATAACATCGGATATCAGATTGTTAATTCTTTGGCGCAGGGTCTGTATGCTCTCAGCTGTACTACTGGGTATGGTAAGGTAATAAACTGAAGTTGTAGAAAGGGAAGGAAAATTCATGACCTGTTCAGGATTTCCAAGCATGCTAGAACCTGCTCATGATGATTGAGCAAGATGAATGCCTCGGAATGTAGGGAATGCTGATGTGCACTCCAGGGGAAAAACAAATGAGTCAGGCGGCAGCAGCAGTCACATTGCCATTACCTGTCCCCTACGTATGCTTGATTTAGGGCAATAGTAAACTGCATTTTTTCCTTTAGTGTCCGAGACAAAAAGTCACTTAAGACTAAAAGATAAGAAAATATAAAGCAGCATTAAAAAAAATAAATAAATTTTTCAAGAGTTCCACTGATAAGGAGTGGATGGCTATGTATTATTTGGAGCTTGCCATTTTAGCAACAAAAACAACAGGGAAGGCAGCTTAGGGATATGGATCAGGGCAGGAAGATCAGAACTGCAGTCAGAGACACTGATCAGCATGTGCTTTCCACAGATCTTTTGTGGCACAGAGCTGTACCCACTAATCTAAACAAACAGGAGATGAACAAAATGTGCCTAAGACCTGTGGGAGTCTCCAGCAGTATCTCTTCTCCACCTGTTTTGCTACAGGACATCAGCTTCTGCTACAGCTGCTTTCTTCATCACTTCCTATTTACATAAAGGCCATTTTAAAGAAGTATTAGTGACTCATGATTTACATTCAATTAAGTGACAGGATTTGGACACAGTTCTATTTCAGAGACAGTCCAATATAAATCTGGGCACACACACTCAAGCTGCTATTTGCTGACCATTTCTCCACTGAGTTCATGCTTGCTTCTTTTACAGACCTGAAATCCACTTAGAATTCACATGCTCCAGCACATGGGACAGCTGAAATTCACAAAGGCGGCTTTTATCTACTGGGAGATGGAAACACTTGAGAGAGGATTAGGGGATTTCTATAGCCAAGGCAGATTAAGATGGTACAAACTCTGTACTTGAAGATCAGACACAAAGGCGTATCCTGGATTAATCTTGTGGTTCAATCACAAGGGAGAAGATTTCAGTTTCTAGTTTCAGATATGAAGGAGGGAGTTTTGTCTCATGTCAATTGCATTCATGTAAAATCAAAGGGCAATTTCCATATCCAATTCCCAAATGTAAGGTGGTCACAGTGACGTGATCAAGGAAGAAAGACAGACAGTTACATTCAGTGCTGCCTAAGAGTTACATGTGATGATCACTTGCTTAAGCCATCCTAAGCTGTGTTTTTGGAAGAGGTAAGAAGATGGTTATGCAGGTCACAAGATAGCTCAACTGAGATCAGTAGCAAAATGAAGTGGGACTGAATGAGAGAGAAAAGCCACAGAAGCCATTTTTGCAGAATGAACTGCATTGCATGCACAGACAGGCAGGGATCTCCTTTCCTGAAGCTTCCTGCAATGTGTGCAGCTTCAGGATGTGCCATGCTTTGGAGAATCAGGCCACATATGGAGGTATTTAACTTGAGACACACTTTTGAAAATCTTGCACTCTGCTTGCACAACACCTAGCACATTTGCTACTGCCTTATAATCTGAGGACCTCCAAGCACTTTACAAAGATTACTGAACCAAGTATCCTAACCCCACTGAAATGCAGGTACTATCATTCTTTTGCAGATGGGGGAAAACTGCAAAGGGGACCAAATTCATCCCTGGTGTGGCTCAATTGAATTCAGTGAAGATACAGCAGAGCTGATTTGGGCCAGAGAAGTTAAGTGACTTCCCAAGCTTTCAGTATAAGTCTGTGGCAGAGTAGGAATAGAACCCAGAGTCTGTGACAGCCCATCTGGGGCACCTGGCACCCCTCTGGGACACCTGGCATTGGCCACTGTTGGCAGACAGGATACTGGGCTAGATGGACCTTTGGTCTGACCCAGTATGGCCATTCTTATGTTCATCTTGTGCTTCAAGCATGAGCCCATTGAAAGACTACAGGACTGGGTATAATCTAAAGCAATATACAGGTAAAGAATTCCTTGCAAATACAACTTATCTTGGTGTCCCTTTCCATGAGCAACCCCTTTCCAATCCAACATGTTCAGATTTTTGTAACTGGTACAAATTTCTAACACTTCTCCCTTCAGATCTGTGTAAGCCTCAGTATAGTCCCCTCTCAGACAAAGGTTATAGCCTTATCTCGCCCACACTTCTTATCCCCACACCCCAGAAACATCTGGGTTGCACCCTTCTGCCCCACCACAGCAGATCAAGGACCTCTGCTCACCTGAAATACTGTCCAGTTACAGACTCCAGCTCCTCAGCCACCGCACAGTACACGCTGGTCTGGGCTCCTTCACGTGGAGTCTTCAAGAAAAAAGAAAGTGTCTTCCACAGCAGGGTCATTAGACTTGAGTGCCGGACCAATTCGGAATGAACAGAGCCGGGATGCAGCGAGTTTGCAGTGACTCCAGTGCCTACAGCAAGAGAGACACCAAGGAGCATTTATCAAATTAGACCCTGCCTACATGCACTAGAGCCTCCTTAGAGGGAAGGCATTAACAGCCTTCCTGTTTTACCCCAGTATCTAACATTTTAAAGAAACAAAGGTTCAGATGTAGATATAGTGGGGCAAACTGAATTCCCTTACACTTGCTTGGTGGAAAGTTGGACAACATCTCATCCCAATTATGAACACTGCACCATTTTAGTCATTAGGCCTTTTATAAAGCAGCCTGGCAAAAACATTAGAGGCTTGCCCACTGCTTTGTAAAGCACAGACCCCTCCTGATTTACTCCAGTACTAGGACTCTAGATAAGAGACCTTATCTCTATTTTTCAGACCTGGAGTCTCATGAGAGATGACCAAACCTCAGCTTGTTCCACTGTGGACTTTGATTCCTAGGCTGTGCACAGCAGCATTCAAAGCCTTTTCAGTAGCAGTCCATGGCTCATAATTGCTGCTTTGTCCGTGCAGGTGCAGCTCGTTTATTTTCAGATGTGCCTTTTGACAAGCATTGAAAACAATGAAACCTATTCCTCTGAGTAGGGCCAGCTCACTCCCTCGCCCTAGCCCTGAGGGTAGGGGCACAGCCACTGCCTTAGGCCAACTGCTGGTCCCGGTGGATTGACTGCATCTGCTCCCACTCACCTTGAACACCTGCCAGGAACCCACGTAAAGTCACTTCCTTACCCCACCTTGAATATCTTCATTTCTGTACAGGATCTAAGTACAGCCACTTTCTAGCACCATTTTGAATGCTACCCTCCAGAGCCCAAAGGATCTGAGCATGCCACATCTGGTACACAATGAACTCCTCTCTCAGACTCACCTTGTAGGCGTCTAGCCAGCTCCCGGGTGAAGAGTACATTGGCCAATTTACTGTGACAATACGCAAGGCCCCAGTTGTAGCACTTCTCACCCTGGAGGTCATGGAAGCGGATCCTGCCTGCATGATGAGCCAGTGAGGACACATTCACTATGCGGGCTGGAGCCGACTGTTTCAGGCACTCCAGCAGCAGGAAGGTCAAGAGGAAGTGACCTAGGGAAGAGATGGGATTTGTTTTACTTTGCCTTTCTATTGTGCCTTCCCTTCTAGGATCTCAAAGCACTTCAGACCAAGTACTGAGGCAGCTCACTATTAGCCCCATTTCACAGATGGGAGACATGAGACACAGGCAGGTCAGGGCCCAAAATTTCAAAAGTGGCCTCTACTTGTGGGTGCTCAAACAGCTGAAACTGGTGAAAGGTTGCAGGAGATGGCAGTCCTGTTTGCCAGCTCTGTACCCTCAGAATAGGCACTCCAGGGGCAGTGACTGGGCAAGCTTCCCCTGCACTGGTCCTTCCCAAGAAATTTAGCACCCTCCCAAAACAACTTAGGTCTCTACTGAGGCTTAAAGGACTCTGATCTTCAATTATTTCCCTGCATTCTTAGGGACTGGAGAGGAGGAGTCTTGGATGCAAAGTCTCCACATGGGATTTTTTGCCACCACCATTTCTTGAAAGGTCCCAGCTGGCTCTGCCTGCCACATCTAACTCTCAGACCCTTACCAAGGTGATTGACTCCTAGATGCATCTCAAAGCCATCAGCTGTCTTGGAGTAAGGGCACACCATCACACCTGCATTGTTAATGAGGATATGTAGCACCTTCTCCTCTGCAAGAAACAACAGATGGGATGAAGCATGAGACAGGGACAACCGCCCAGCACTCATATGGCATAGATCAGCCAGAGAACTTGGGCTGACTGAGCTGCAGCTGTCCCTCCCCTCCAAAATATAAAAAGAAGTTCCCTAGGCTAGTACTACAGCCTCTGGTGACTCCCCATCATGCAACCAAACAGAATCTTATCAAGCAGGGGAGTGTCTGACAAAGTCCACCGGCAACAGTGTGCCCTCTCTCCTGGTTTAATATTGCTGACAGTATTGTGGGGTGGAACTGGTCCAGTCCATGTTTGCAGGATAGACTGTTACTACTTTGCAGCCTTGCTTCGGGACAGCGTGAACCTCTGTCATCACAGGGAACAACTCCAGTTAAGGTAGCTGGGACTCATATAGTGAGTAAGAATAAATATATCAGAGGGATAAATACCAGAGAGGGAGAGAAGTTATTTAAGTTAAGTGCCAGTGTGGACACAAGAACAAATGGATACAAACTGGCCATCAACAAGTTTAGGCTTGAAATTAGACAAAGGTTTCCAACCACCAGAGGCGTGAAGTTCTGGAACAGCCTTCCAAGATGAGTAGTGGGGGCAAAAACCTAACCAGCTTCAAGGCTGAGCTTGGTAAATTTATGGAGGGGATGGTATGAAGAGACTGTCTACAATGGCATGTAGCCAATCTGCGACTGCTAACAGCAAGTATCTCCAATGGCTGGTGACACGACACTAGATGGGAAGGTCTCCGAGTTACTACACAGCATTCTTTCCAGGGTTTCTGGTTGGTGGGTCTTGCCCACATGCCCAGGGCCTAACTGATCACCATATTTGGGGTCAGGAAGGAATTTTCCCCTGGGTCAAATTTGGCAGAGACCCTGGTGGTTTCTCACCTTCCTCTGCAGCATGGAGCACAGGTCACTTGCAGGTTTAAACTAGTGTAAATGGTGGATTCTCTGTAATTTGAAGACTTTAATTCACAATTTGAGGACTTGAGTAATTCAGCCAGAGGTTGGGATCTATTACTGGAGTGGGTGGGTGAGATTCTGTGGCTTGCAATGTGCAGAAGATCAGACTAGATGATCATGATGGTCCCTTCTGATCTTAAAGTCTATGAGTTTATAAGAAAGGGGCATCTTCACAGTCACTTTTATAATAATAAGGAGCACTTTTATAGGACCTTCATATTCAGCTCTCGAAGTGTTTTACCAAGGTGATTAAGCCATGTCTTGCCCAAAGTCCCACAGCAAGTCAATAGCAAAACTTGGAATAGAACCCAAGTATTGCAACTCCCAGGTCAATCTGTCTGCTACACCACGTTCTCTCTTTGGAACTAAAGAGCAGAGAGCTGTCCTTCTGATCAGAGCTGGTGTTAACTAAATACCCTCCTCTAATAGTAAGCATCTAAGGGCCATACCTGCTAGGAAGTTCTCAGCAAACTCTCGGATAGACTTGGTATCAGCCAGATCCAGCTTCTTCACAATTACTTGTTGGTTCCCTGTCTCAGCTCGGATCTCACAGGCTGCTGCTTCCCCCTTTGCCATGTCTCTGCAGGCAATGATCACCCTGGCACCTGCAATGGGGAAAGGACAGCAAGGCAGAGGGCCACCCAAAGGTCAGACAAACAGCCTTTCTACCTGTGAGTTATCTGCTTAAATGCAGCCCAGCTAGGTAGTGACCAAAGGGTGCTACCGTCTTAAGACTCTTCTCTGGTTGGTGTGAAACAAGCTTGAAGTGTCTCTGTCTAACTCTTTGTGGGCAAGGTGTCCATTACACAAAACCAGCAATATTGGTTCTACCAGACTCCCACATTGATAAGTCTCACCACAGTGGCCAAGGTTTGAATGGACCACTCCTGCATCGAGGTGGCCTTGGCTAGGGCACTGTTTCTAAAATGATTAAGAATGTAATTTAGCCCTGTCCATAGTAGCTGTCCAAATAGCTTTAAACCAAGTTAGTCTCAGCCATGCTGTAACAAAGACACACACCAACAAAACTAAGTTGGTTCCCAGCCTCACATAGGTGGGGGGTCTAATGATAACATAGACTTCCAGGACTAAGTTCTGAAAGTGTGTCTAGGAGTCCACCAAAGTGCAGTACTGAAGCTATAAGGCTCACCTACAGTAAAATTATTATTGAGTCAAGAGACCTGCTTCCAGCATTGCTAAAAGTTTAAGTGTCGTCAGGATGTATAACCATGACATAAGCACAACAAATCCTGCATCTTGGCAGGAGATTAGAAAAGATGACCCTTGCAGCCTCTCTTAACCCTGTGATTCTATATTAAAGTTCTGGACTCTCCAGAGTTCTAACCTAGTTCCTCGGACATGGTTGGATCTATCTCCATTATAACTTTTAGCTGTGTTTTACTGGGTCAGAGGACAACCATGTGTAACTAGTCTCCAAACTCCATTATAGTTGTAGTATAGTATAGACGGATCTGTCAAAATAATCCCCTCTCAGGTCCAGAGAAGAAAACAGTGACACCCAATGAAGATGTAAATTATAGAGGGACTTTTGGAGGTGGAGGAGGGACAGGTGACTTGCCTCTTTGTGCGAGATCTCTGGCTGTCTCCTTCCCAATGCCTGTGTTGGCCCCCGTGATCACCACCACCTTCCCATTCAGCTTAGTTGTTGACTTACACACCCCTCCTGCCATGTATCTCCTAGAAGAGAGGACAAGAAGAAGAACTATTAGGGATTCACAAGGACAGTTTTCTGGTTATCAGGGTCAGTCCTGGGGCTTGGCATTTAGTGTTCTGTGTTACACTGCCCTGCTTGCTGGCTTTGATCCAGCCACCTAGTTACTGGGTTCAGAACAATTGGAAAGACATTGGGACATTTCCATAAACTGCCAGTTCCAGGTTCCTGTTTTCTTATACTCCCTCCCTGGCACCAGCTACTGCTCACTCTTCTTAGAGGTCATTACAGCCACTGATGCAGGTTCCCATTCATCTTCCAAACCTCTGCACCCTGAAGTAGACAATATTCCAAGCTGCCCACTCTGCTGTAAACATATTGGCATGCAATGCACTGACAGGTGGGTCTTGAGCCCTGGGGTGCAGCCACTGGAAACCAACAGGGACATAAGCCCTGATACTGTGCTGCCTAGCTGAGAGCTTCCTTTATTTAGTTCAGGGGATAGATCTGAAGTTTTCTATGTCACGCTGCATGCAGCTGACTTGGGGACCACAATGTCTGCACATATGCAGCTGAGGGTTTGTTACGAGCACCACATAATAGGGGAATGTGGGATACAGCCCCAGAGCAGAGAGGCACTATACACAGCCCAGAGGCAGGAGTAAACCAGAGGCAGCAGGCAAGTCCTTTCTCCCATCCCCTGTCCCATGAGCTAACACGGGCACTTTCTTTCCCAAATCTTATCTCAGGTGCCCCAGCACACAGCTTCTGTTCCAGATCCTCGCCTGGGCTTCAGCATTAACCAACATATCAATCTTTTTGCCCAGCCCCGGCCTATAGTCCAGGTACCTATGAGTAGGCCAGTTCCCTGCCAAAAATTGCCTTAAGCACCAGCAAACACAGTAGGTAACTTTCTGTATTGGGTGTTATAAATTCTTCACTGATGTGTACAAACTCTTACACAGGTGGGATGAAAGTTACCCTACTGGCTGTTGATATCAGTTCTCTCACAAATCATCCAATGATCTTCCTCTCACCTAGATCATCTGAACTAATCTAACACACCTACACTAAAGGAATTTAAAAGACTGTGAGGTGAATAAAAAGCCTCCCATGACACTGTTGGTTTTAATGACTAAGAACTTGGGGCCAGATGTCCCAGCTGTAACTCCAACCAAGACAGCGTGGTGACGCTAAGGGAAAATTTGGCCTTCTTCCTTCACATTTTTATGGATTGATAATTATTTTTTTAATTCTTTGAAACTTCATATTTTCCAAATTAAGTGGCCACCTTACATCAACTTTAAAGTGCTCAGAGATAACAAAACGGCAATTATAGGAAGTTTACCAAACATTTAAAGTGGCTACCTTGGGGTCAGGTTAGGTGTGAAATATGGTCATTTTATTGCCAACAGTACAAGAGCTTATTTTAACCTGAGAATTGATTCAGAGAATCATAGAAATTAGAGCTAGAAATACCCAGCAGGTTTCGATCCAGTCCAAGATCAGGAATGATTGTTCCCTACTATTTCCTAGATACAGGATTCAAGGTTAGCCTAACATTTTAACTTGGTGAAATCCCCTGCCCAAACCCTTTCCAAAAGCAAACAAACAAACAAACAAACAATCTATTACAATGTATTGGAAGCAAAAAAACTTTTTTTACTTAATACACTACCCTAAGCATTTATGGTCATACTATTTTTATGCAACACTTTTATGCCTTTCAAGTGCTGTGCAGACATGAATATAGTAAACCTCATAACATCTTGGTAAATTAGTTATTAGCGCCATTTTACATATGGGGAAATGGAGGCACAGAGAGGCTTGCCCAAGACTGCAAAGCAAATGGACAGCAAAGACACGGTTCAAATCAAATACAGCCTGACTGCCACTTCCGTGCTTTAATTGCTTGTTAAGTCTGCTTCATTTACAAAGAGGAATGGAGAGTTTTAAGACTCACAGATAACATGATAATGTAAACCCAGGTTCTCAGAATCCTGGAAAGTTTTTCTTTGTAGATTTAATCTTAATATTTATTACCTAGCATATTACCTGATCCTTCTCCTAGTGCAATAATTAATAAACTGATCTGCCTTCTCTACCAAGAATGCACTTGCTGGATCCCCATTTAGCAGAAGTAAAAAGGTGCACACTTTTTAAAGGGTAAAAGGGTTTACACAGTAGCTAATCAATCATCTAATACAGACCTGATGTATGGAGCTGCCATGAACAGAAGAAGAACACAGATGAATATTCCCAACACGGTCGCCAAGCAGTTTAGCATTGCTGCTGTCTGCTGGCTGCCCTCCCTTTCAAAGACTCAGGCAAGGGAGGGCGAGTGAAATACACCGGCTAGGGAGCATTGCATGCAGGGAGTTGTAGTCCTACCCATCCGCTTTGTGTGCAGAAAGGCAGAGCACGACGCGCTGGGAGTTGTAGTCCAACAACCCAGTCTGGGTAATGTGCCGTACTGGTGGAAAAAACAAAGGGAGATACCTAGTGATTTCTCTGCAGGGAAACAGATATACCTTCTCCCTCAAATAAAACAAAACTGCAAGCAAGTCAGTCCCTTAGATCTAAAGGATCAATAACTTCCTAGCTACTGAGTTAATTTGGTCTCTACTCTATAACTTTCTGAGGTTTGCTTTATCATTTGCTAAATAGCACCAGTCCTTCTGGTCTGATGGAGAAGGTGCTCTTAAGAGTCCAGACGAACCTGGGTTCTATTCTGGACTCTGCTGTTGCCTTACTAAGTGACCTCAGGCAAGTCATTTCACTGTCTGTACTACACCTGTAAAACAGGGCTAACAGTACCCACCTTGATAAAGTATTCTGAGGTCTAAGCATCAAAGTGCTCTCAGTGCAATATTTAAATTAACTGGCTAGTGTGTATATGGACTCAGGAGTGATAAATTGCATCACAGACTCTATATTGCTAAGAGAATCCCAGGGCCCTTTAGCTCAAGTGATGGAGGTCTGTGCCTTTTGTAGCAACAGGACTGAGTTCTAGCCCTGGTGTTACCATGAAGTTCCACAACCATACCATCCGCGTCAGCCACAGATTTGTTCTGATGTAGCTTTACTTCTCTTCACAGCTTCCAGGTGAGCATTTTCAAAATGTTGCACATCACAAACACAGGTTCAACATCCACATTTCACTCACTGAACAGACTGCAAAGCAGGAAGTAGTTCTGATCACTCTATGATGAATTATGTCATATTGGCATCATGGTGCTACATACCAGTAGCCAAACTAGAAATTCCCAGATGGGTATTTGTGTTTAATCTCTTTGCAGAGTTTGTATTACTCTGTTTAGTGAACTATCTTCTTAAAACACAAATAAAGCTAAAGGGTCTGTGCCACCACCACCAGTGTTGGTGTCACTAAGCATAACCCTAAGTAACGTGGAAAAGTGGAAGGCAATAAGAATATGGAGTCTTCCCTGTTTAGGCCTCTGGCGAACAAAAGTCCTTCCATGTTTGAACTCTAATCGACCTGCAAGGCTGGCTGATGGGAAAGGCCAGGAGTAACAGCCGTTATCAGTTGCAACAGTTCTAATTGGTCTAAAGCAGAAATAATGAGACCTGTGCAGCTTTAGCAGAAGGACAAGATAACTTGCAGAAGGAAAACTTACTAACGAGCTGCCGCGGCCAAGTTTACTTAATGCACCTGTGCTTACGTAGCTGCTACAGGGGGAGGAGGAGGGGGGGGCAGGGGGGAAGGAAGAAGAAGGGAAAAGCCACTTATATTAAGTGTGCTGGATTTGAGGCGTGCCAAGTCTCCCAGCATCGCTTTGGGATCCCAAATAAACTTTGCTTGCTTCTCCACCTCGGTGTGTTTATTGGTGCTAAGCACTCCGGGCACGGACCACCACTGTTGTTTGCCTTGGGCACATTTGGTGTCTGCAACACCAGTGCTCTTCTCTCAGCCAGGATGCTCAGAAACACATCACTGAGGAAACAGAAGTTCTGCAGCTTTAATTATGCAGAAGGAACTACCTAAGCAGAAAGCTCAGCCTGGAAGACTCATCTCTAGCAGGCCTGTTTGGAGCATGATCCAGTTCAAACATTACACCAGTGATTTTAGTAAATGACTCTTCTTTAACCCCACTTCTCGGTTTCTGTTATTAGCTCTAGAAAAATGCAGTTGATTTTGTGTGTGTGTATAGAGAGAGCTAAGGGAAAGTCTGGCATTTCTGAATGAATGATCAAGACAATTAAACTGGTGGTTGCTCTGCCTCCTCCAATGGGCCCTTTACCAATGAAAAAGAGAGCTTAATGAATTTAGAATCTGGGGCAATGGGTCTGTTTTGCTTCACTGACAGCTCTGGATTTTTCACATTTTCTAAAGATTTAGGTGCAGGCACTGGTTACAGAAAAAGAAGCTATCAAAATCCAGTTTCCTTCATTCACCAGAACTTCATTGCTCAGTGTTTACATTTAGTGGTGGCTAAAGCTGGCAGCTCTCAGTGGACCTGTAGCAAAGACAGATCTGTTGTTTCCAGCACAGAGTTCTTTTGAAAATGTCTTGTTTTGTTTGCAAGCACTCTTTAAAATTAAAAGTTTTCTACTGCCTCAGTCACATACATATATTTATGATGGCTGGTACCGACCATTATAATTAAGGTTGAAAAAGTTTCATTTATAACTTCCTGTTTTCACACTCATAACTTTCCAGGGCCGCCCAGAGGATTCAGGGGGCCTGGGATCTTTGGTGGTGGGAATTCCGCCCCCCGCTGAATTGCCACTGAAGATCCGGCACTTTGGCAGTGGATCCCGAAGAGGAAGGACCCTCCGCTGCCAAAGACCTGGAGTGGAAGAAGCTCCGAGGGCCCGGGCCCTGCAAGAGTTTTCCAAGGCCCCCAGAGTGAGCGAAGGACTGTGCTCCAGAGCCACCAAAAAACTCTCGTGGGGGCCCTGTGGGACCCGGGGCAAATTGCCCCACTTGCTCCCCCCGGGCGACCCTGTAACTTTCTGAAACATTCAGTTTTAGTTTTCCATATTAAGTCTGTGCCCTGCAGTGAATTTTTCTGGAAAGGGCAAGCAAAAATCTTCAGGCTTGAATTATGAGACAGTGGAAAAACACACTTCCCATTATAAAATAATTCTAATAATTCTTTTTAAACATAGACACAGCAAAACCAGCAAGAATTGAAAATTGGCATGAACACAGTCCTCACTGAGAAATAGTGGTGCTTTTGGTTGGCTTGGTTATGATTTACCAAAGTTCTGACTATTTGAAAATTGCATAGTGACCATGGACAATAGAAAATTTCCCTATGAGCCCAGTTAGATATTTAACAACAGTTATACTGTATAGTACCAGGGGGTAGCCGTGTTAGTCTGTATCCACAAAAACAACAGGAGTTCGGTGGCACCTTAAAGACTAACAGATTTATTTGGGCATAAGCTTTTGGGGGTAAAAAACCTCACTTCTTCAGATGCAGTATAGTAGGCACTCCTAATTAATTATGCATTTAAGTATTTGTGACAGTTTGGGGAATCTGCCTATGTAAATTTATGAATTCCATTTGATTGTATGAAATCTCTTTCTCACTATGATCTTATATGGATTAAGTCTTCCATTTTATGGCATGAACCTGACAATGTCCAATCCTGAAAGAAAGGGCCATTAGTGGCCATCAATAATTGAATACCCTTATCTTAGCAGATAGGGTGGATTGATTTAAATTGAAGGGATTTAAATCTCCAATTTTAATCATGACTTCAATCAGCAAACAGGAAACCTTGATTTGTTATTTTTAGTTATTTTCTTTAAGACTGATTCGCATTAGTTGGTAACCATTAAAACATGTCGATTTGCAACAAAATATAGCCCTTACATTAAATTTGTGATTCTTTTTGCTAAGCCGGAGATACCCCAAATCTATACACATTTATTTAAGCAATTATATAACAATTTACATTTATTCAGATTTTTAATTTTTACATTTTTATTATGTTACAACATGGTGAATGATGAATTTCTTATTTATTAGTTGATTAAGTTTTACTTGTACTTGTATCAAGCTCTATTTGGAAGGAAATTTTAATTCAATTAAAAATGTACAAAAAGAGTGGGAGTGGGGCTGGCTTGGGGGGCATGGAGGAACTGTCCCCCCAGCACTCACTGACGGCGTGCCAGATTGCTGGTGAGTGCAGGCCTGACCCTGCAACAGTCCTCAGGAGAGTGGGGGTGCGGCTGGGGTGGAGCAGGGCTGGAGCAAGGGTGGGGATGGAGCAGGGCGGGAGCTTTGGGGAAGGGGTGGAACAGGGGTAGGAAGAGGTAGGGCTGGGCTGGGGTGGAGTGGGGCAGGGGCTGGAGCAGCATGCAGCTGCCTAGGGCACCAGGAAATTTGGTGCTCCAAGTTTCCTGGTGCCCTAGGCAGCTGCGTACTTCGTGTATGGGTAGGGACAGCCTTGGTCATGTTGTCCCCAAAGCATTAAACTGTAACCCAGAGCACATGTGCAAGAGGAGCTCTGGTGAAAGGTGTGCTTAAGCTACTGGGGAAATTGTGGAAAGTCCACACTGGTCTTTGGACCTAGAGCAGTTGGGTCACAGGGCTCCATATCCCAAGAGAGGATACCAGCATTGGAGTCTGTATCTTGAGAGTGTGTTTGAAAGGCCAGATATAGGCCACGTCTAGACTACGCGCAGTATCGGCGCGTTAAAATCGATTGCTCGGGGATCGATATATCGCGTCTAATCTAGACGGGATATATCGATCCCTGAGCGCGCTTATATCGATTCCGGAACTCCACCAACCCCAACGAAGTTCCGGAATCGACATGGCGAGCTGCGGACATCGATCCCGCGCGGTTATGACGAGTGAGTAAATCGATTTTAGATATTTGACTTCAGCTATGTTATTCACGTAGCTGAAATTGCGTATCTAAAATCGATTTTACCCCGTAGTGTAGACCAGCTCATAGAGACAGTTTCTGAATGCTACTCAGACCCAGCAGGGTTGGAAGCACCCAGGATTCAACAGTTGCATCCAACAGAGCAGGTGATCTTCCACAAGGAGGAGCTCATCAGGACTCTAACACTTCACTTATTGTTGCAAGGAATTTAACAACTCTACTGGCAAGACAAAAATGGAGCCAATTTTGTATTCCAAATCCAAACTGCAGGGGGCGGGGAGTGTCATTTGATACCTTTGAAGTTCCTGAAAGAACTCTGCTTCCCAAGCTGAGGGTTGCAGCACAGTTGATGAGAGCAGGAAATCATTTAATGTCCTACATGAGATGAATGGAAGTGTCTCAGGCTAGTTCCCTGTGGTCAGGTGTACATATTACAAAAACAACTACCATAACTACTACCACTTGGACCTCTTGTTAACAAAGGGTAAGGAAGAACTTACTGAATGGGGCATAGAGACTATTAACCCTAAAGGGAGCCCTCCAGGTCACAATTGAAGTAAACTGTTAAGCAGTAAAATAGCCAAGAGTAACCAGAATTTTAGCTCTTCACATTTGGAGAGTATGGAGTTTACTCACTTCTCATTTAAGAAATAAAGCCTTTAGTTACCCCTACTCTCCTGTGACAAGCAAATTGTAGCTGTATGACCACAACAACTGCTGTGTGAGTCATCTACTGGCTGGTTACATCCAGCACCCGACAAGTGGCCTGTAAAATCTGCAATAAGCAACTAGTGCTACTCCATGTGTGTACTGACTGAATACATGTACTAATTATTATTATACTTACAAATTAACTGTTCTTTTTCTGATATGATTATTATTTGAAAATTAAGGTTGGGAAGCAAGAGTTTACTCATTCCTTTTTTTACCACTAGCGTTAAGCCATGTGAGAAAGTTTGTGTTGATTTTATGTACTGTATCTGTTTCTTGGACAGGAGATTTCGGTGTCCAGATCTGCTGAGCCACAACCGGAATGCCAAACTACTGTGTTGGATGACACAGCATAACAAACTCAACACATTGGGTTTCTCTGAGATTGCTGGTATGTGCACATCCTTGCTATATTTGTCAGGGGAGCAAACCACCTCAAACCTTGCTCTTGGATGTGCTTGTAGGGCAGAACTCTTGCACATTTTCCATTCCTTGCCTGCACAAAGTGATGGGGTAAAACAGGGAAAGACTGTGCATGGTCACAGGAATTGTCGAAGCAATCTTGTTGCTTCAGAACTGAACTTTGTCAGCTGCGATAAAGGCCCGACCACAACACTGTTATTCAAAGGCATACAGGGAGCAAGTGCAATGGTGTCAAACACTACTACTCTAGAATTCTCATTACATAAATGATCCCAACCCTTCACCAGGGCTGTGGACACCCCATCACTCAGGGGGCCAAGTAATGGCTCGTAAACCATCAACAGGTATTTTAAATAAAAATTTTCCCCAACATTCACTTTTTATCTGAGTCCAAGTCTTGTGATGGTTGGCTCCTGACAGGGTAACTGGGGCCACGTGGCTCCCACCTGCCTGCATCCAGCATGAATGGGAAGGGCCCCACACTGCTCCAGAACAGAGAACAGGGTAGTAGCGGCAACCTTTGTGACAGACAATTGTAGGGTTGCCAACCCTCCAGGATCAGCCTGGAGTGTCCAGGAATTAAAAATTAATCTTTAATTAAAGACTGTCATGTGAGTAAATCTCCAGGAATAGTCCACCCAAAATTGGCAACCCTAAAGATAAGGCTGGGGTGGAACCCCACAGCGATCAACTGACAGCTGGAGGAGAGGAGGGGGAGGATCCACCTAGCATTGTCCAGTCCCGTAGTTCGCAGCCTCAGCCCCTACCTACCTCAAAGCCCCATGACTACCGCGTGACCATCCCCGTAGCAGGACTACACTTCCCAACATGCAGTGCGCGGCACGGAGCCTCAGGGCCTCTTCCTTGAGGTGACCGGAATAGTGCCTGCTCCGTAGAACCGCGCTAGTGCCATTCGGGAATGGCGACTCAGACCCCGAATGCTGCTCTCGCAAGGCGGTGGGGAACGGCGCTGTGAACCTCGTGGCCAGAGGGGCGCTGCCGAGTGATTTATCATCAGGCGCTATGTAGGGCGCTCTCCTGGGCGGGCCGAGTGGCCGGAAGGAGAAAGCCCCGACTCGCGTGCCGGAAGTGTTTGTGAAGAGCCGGCGATGGGCCTGGGATCCTAGTGGCAGACGAGAAGGCCGGGAGACGGCAGCTGCCGCCGTCATGGCGGGTCGGGGCTCCGGCTCCTCCGAGCACTTCGAGCGGCTGCACGAGATCTTCCGGGGGCTGCAGGCGCAGCTGCGGGGCGTCCCGGAGAGACTGCGGCGGAGCGCGGCCGGTGAGGCAGGGCGGGCGCGGCCCGTGAGGTGCCGGGGGGAGGAGGCGAGCGCGGGGCCGTTATTACGTTGGAGGGAGCAGGAATTCGCTCCCCCCGTCTCTGTCCTGCCAGGTCAGTGTCTAGCGCGGAGCGCGTCTTCCCGCAGCGCAGTGCCGGATCCCCCCGGAGCTGGCGGGGGCGGGAAGTTGCTCTGCGCGGGAACCGGCGCCCTTAGGATTTGGGGCAACTCGGAAACCTCCGGTTCCTGGGCTGAAGAGTCGCTACAAGCGCTGCCGCAAGTGAGCGCGGGTAGCGCAGAGTGGGGCCTGGCCGGCGGGACTCGGCTCGTCCCCAGGCCCCGCTGCTCGGGGCAGCGATTTCCAAGCTCCTGATGTCACTATTGAGTGTCCCTGCCATGGCGGGGAGGGCTTGAAGGGAGCCGGACGCGTTCAGAAGCACATGGCAGGCCGGTGCGTTTGGATTGTGCCTGACACCACCGCCCCCTCCCCCCCCCCAGCCACGACAGGCTGCCATCCCGCAGCTCCCAAAGCTTGAAGTGTGTGTGAAGCCACGTCCCTTGGCTAGAGCCGCATCAAAATCCCCTCTCACCAAGTCCCTTCCTGTCCGTGTTCGGTCCCTCCCAATCCTTGTGCTGGCCTTCCCTAGCAAGCAGTGCAGCCTTACAGAGTCACGACACTTGCACTTGCCAGTTTGTAGCTTGCAGAGGAACAGAGATGTTTTTGAGAACTTATATTTCTGGTTGATACAAGTAACAAGTGTCAAATCAGCTCGAAAATCCTGTGGGTTCTAGGGACAGAGCTGTTCAACTTCCAGAATGGAAATCCTCCTACTTTGTGAAGCAGGTGGGATAATGCTGTGGGCTGCTTAGCTCAGGGAATTGATAATGGAATACAGAGCTTTCTAACTAGCCAGAGCTAATTGGCCCTCTTATTGGCATCCTTGGAAGAGGCCAAGAACTGAATTGGATGTATAAATAGAAGCCTGACCCTTAAGATGGTCTTGGCTAAATGCGTGAGGCACTGATGGGGCTGTGAGGGGAAGCTTGAACTGTCCTTGTAATACATATTCTGTGGATAAATAAAGATCTTCAGTCTCTGAAATTGTCAGGCCAGAACCAGTCACTAGGACTAAATTCACAAGATTCTTTTAAAAAACTATGTAGAGAGGGAATGTGTCAATGTCTGCAGAGGTCTTTATACCACTTGCTGCCTTTTGAGCTAATTCTCCTGTTCTCTTTTCTGCAGCTGCTGGTGGCCTTGCAGTCTTGGAGGGCACAGTGGGTTTTCAGTATGTTACTGGTTAGTTATTGCCAGGTTTGGTAGCTTCACCCTTGAGCATGCCTACTGTTGGGTTAACTAAAGTCCCAACCCTGTAAGCACTTATGCATGATTTTTGCTGTTGGGCAGTCCCACTGACATCACTGGAATTGCTTAAATTTATATAAGTATTTGTATGCTTTGGGCATTTGGCTTCGATCTCAGCACAAGCAGGAGAGGCAGTGTTGCTCTATGGGGCTGCGGGGCTGCAGAGCTGTATTCTTGTGTGGAGAAAACTTTCCTGGTGTTCATTTAATGTTGTTTTATGTCAGGGGTGGGCAAACTATGGCCCAGGGGATTGCCACCCCCGTGGCAGCATGGGGCCACGGCAGGCACGCAGCCTGCCTGAGTCCGGCTACGCACTGCTGCCACCCCAAAGCTGCTCCAGGTAGTGGCGCTGGGCTGGGGCCTGCACCCTGAACCTCTTCTGCACCCCAATGTCCTGCCCTGAGCCCCCTGCTGCACCCGTCCTGCACCCCAACACCTTGCCCTGAGCCCCCTCCTACAATCTGCACCCCTCCCTGCACCCCTGCCCTGAGCCCCCTCCTGCGCCCCAACCCCCTGCTGTGAGCTCTCTTATCCGCCCCAATGCCTTGCCCTGAGCCCCTTCCTGCACCCCCTTCTGCACCTCAGCCCTACATTCATGGCCCTGCGTGCAATTTCCCCACCCAGATGTGACCCTTGGGCCAAAAAGTTTGCCTACCCCTGCTCTAGGTTTACTGTTGTTAGGTGGAAATCTAGTCAAATGAATTAATAATAAAAAGTTAAAAGCAGTTTCCAGTAGTACAGCTGGCTGAGTCTTCCCATCAATTTTTGTAGTTTTGCTGCTATGTTTCCTATTTTTAAATGATTTTCTCTTCTCTGTTGCTGTGTGAGACCCACATAATCTAAAGAAGATTTCTAAAGTGAAACGCTATGTGTAATGTTGTGGAAGGCAGAAAGTAATACTGGAAAAATAGGTTTTCCTCAAATTGTTCAGTTATAGTAATGTTCAATGTAGCAGATACTGATAAGTAGATAAAACATTTTGTAATGGAAGTCTCTCTAAAAGTTGATGGTGGCCCTTTAATTCATCTGTTGAATTCTGGTTATATTTGAAAAAAGGGAAGTGGCCTGACAAGAGGAATGTTAGCAATGTGAGTGAATCTCTTCACAGTCAGGAAGGTCCCTTACTTTGGAGAAACTTGACACATAATTATCTCAAGTCTATTCAGCTGACTTTTTTTTTCTCTGCCAGAAGAGTGAATAGGGCAAATAGTCCTTGTTTTATGGCATTTGTTAGTCATGTGACTGTTGGGATTAATTATTGTAATTCTCTGTACCTAATATGTAACCACTAACCTTATAAAAAGCTGCAGGTTTGTTTATAATACAGTAGTCTGTATGCTCAGTCTCTCAGGCTGTTGAGAGCACAGCACTCCAGTGGTCCACTATCAAATGGCTCCCCACTGAATACTGAGTTGAATTCAAAGTCTGTCTTCTCTTCAAAACTCTCCTTAAAATTGTCCCAAGAATTACCTCACCTGGGATGATGATGACCTTCCAAAATGACTATATTCTGCTGGAACCAGTGTATTATCCACATCAAGAATGAAATGTGTGTGCAGAAGAATGGATCTTTTTTTGGTGAATGGATGGCAAATCTGGATCTTGCTTGATACTGAAACTGACTTAAAAACTCAGTTCCTTGAGAGCAAAATAAATTACCTACTTTTTCAACCCAGCCTTCCCACCATAACTCCACCAAGCCTTCCTCCCACAAACCCTATAATCCATCCTTTGCTGGTTCGCTGTATGGAAGAGTCAGAAATTACTCTTCACTTTGTAATTTTGGGAGTCATTCTGATCCACAGTGAGGGAAGCAAAGAAAGTCTTCTAGCTAGGTTCTATCTCACATTCAAAAGCGGAACAGAGCAACAAGCAGGAAGCTGACTTAAATGTGTAGCTCTATTATTTTTAAAAGGTCATTTTATGAACGGTGGTGATGAAAGTTTTTCAGTAAAATAGAACATTAAAGTTTGATGGAGAACTGAGGGTCCTGAGAAATGAGTTTCTGCTTATATGTTTAAGAATAACTTTCTGTTACAAAGAGACCTTTGTAAATGCTAAAAATCATTGCTTAAACCAGGAAAATCCCCAATAATGCTTTTAGAAAGAATTCACGAGAGGTTTTGGGGGAATTCAGGAATTTCCCCATCTGGTATAAGTGTATTGCTTTACTAGATGATTTTTCTGCTTCTAGTTAATTAGGGGCAGGTGCATCTTTGTCTTCTGAAAAGTCCCCCGAAACCTTCCTCAGAATCGGATAATATAAAACATGTTACTTTAAAGGGAATTTGACTGCCTCTGAAACTCTTTGGGGGATAAGAATCTTAAATTCTTGGGCTCTTGTAGAGGGATGCAAATCTAGAGCACTGTTTCTCTTTATATAAATATAAATTCCTTGACCAAGATGCAAAATTTTCTGTTCTATATCTATGTAAAATACTAGAGCAGTGTGGAATTTCTAAACAATATTGATCAGTTACCCTTTACTAAAAAGTAAAACAATTTTTACTTATTTCCTATTTCTTAAGAGGAATTGAATCGCTTTTTTTAGCCCTGTTATGATCACATGGATAGCATCATCATAGGCCCTTCCAAAGCTTTGTTCCTTCTATTGCATTAGTACTTGGCTTGATATATTCTAGAAGCAGTTTAATCCTGAGTGTTCTGAATGAGACTGTCAGATCTATTCTGACTTTTCCATAAGCTAGAACCATTGTAATTTTTTTTACTAATACTTCCTACCCTTTATCACCATTTGGACAACTTTTCTTTCTCAAACTACAGTAGTAGTGGTAATCACTTGCAATTATTTGGCTGCTTACTTACAGCTGCAGTACACTATTACTTGGATGCATGAAAATAGGCAAAATGCAGCATTATGAATATCAGCATCAGCCTTAGGTTGATTTAGGGGTTAATGGTTTGGACACAAATTACTACACTCCTATCCTGATATAACACGACCTGATATAACGCAGTAAAGCAGTGCTCTGGGAGGGGCTACACATTCCCGCGGATCAAAGCAAGTTTGATCTAATGCAGTTTCACTTCTAATGCAGTAAGATGTTTTTGGCTGCCAAGGACAGCGTTATATCGGGGTAGAGGTGTAATCAAATTCTGCAGAGCCAAAAACCTGTTGGAGATGGCAGAGAGTAATAAAATGTTAATTACAAAGCTGTAGCTATATTTGGAAATAGTGAGTAGTTGTGTACAAGAGTAACTTCTACTTGTCTGAAGAGGAAGGTTCTAATTTACACACCGCAAAAACACCACAGTGTGAGATCTTGGCAGGTTTGGGATCTTGTCAGTTAGGGTGTGTCTACACTATGGGATTATTCTGATTCTACAGAAACCATTTTTTTAAAGTATTGTATAAAGTCGAGCGCATGCAGCCACACTAAGCACATTAATTCGGCGGTGTGCGTCCATATACCGAGGCTAGCGTCGATTTCCGGAGCGTCACTGTGGGTAGTTGTCCTGTAGCTATCCCATAGTTCCCGCAGTCTCCCCCGCCCATTGGAATTCTGGGTTGAGATCCCAATGCATGTTGGAGCAAAAACAGTGTCACGGGTAATTCTGGGTAAATGTCGTCACTCAATCCTTCCTTCGTGAAAGCAACAGCAGACAATCATTTCGCTCCCTTTTCCCCCTGGATTGCCCTGGCAGACACCATAGCATGGCAACCATGGAGCCTGTTTTGCCCTTTGTCACTGTCACCGTATGTGTACTGGATGCTGCTGACAGAGGCGGTACTGCAGTGCTACACAGCAGCATTCATTTGGCTTTGCAAGGTAGCAGAGATGGTTACCGTCCCTATTGCACCGTCTGCCGTTGTAAATTGGCAATGAGATGATTATCAGTCATTTTGCACCGTTTGCAATTGGAAATGGCGATGATGGTTATCAGTCTTTTTGTACCGTCTGCTGCTGTCATGGATGCTCCTGGCTGGCCTCGCTGAGGTCGGCCGGGGGCACATGGACAAAAATGGGAATGACTCCCCGGGTCATTCCCTTCTTTATGTTTTGTCTAAAAATAGTCCTGCCTAG
>NC_133772.1:82383695-82449585 GCF_003597395.2 Chelonoidis abingdonii
TCAGATTGCTGACCAGAGCGGTCACAATGGTGCACTGTGAGATACCGCCTGGAGGCCAATACCGTCGAATTGCGGCCACACTAACCCTAATCCAACGTGGCAATACCGTTTTGAGTGCTACTCCCCTCGTCGGGGAGGAGTACAGAAACCCATTTAAAGAGCCCTTTATATCGATATAAAGGGCTTCATTGTGTGGATGGGTGCAGGGTTAATTTGGTTCAGTGCTGCTAAATTTGGTTTAAATGCGTAGTGTAGACCAGGCCTGAGTCTCTTGGATGTAAGCCCTGGTGCTTGGTAGATTGTATTGGTGGCTTAAGTGATGCTTTTCTTTTTGTTGGCATTAAAGTAATGCCCTAGCGTGATACCAGGAAGCACAGTGATGCTAAAGATGCCTTCTATGAGGATTATGAAACCCAGGTCCTGACTACTCATGGTCATAAATAAGTGTTGTTACATTGTTACAAGGATAGAAATTTTAACCCCCAGAGTCCTGTCTGTATTCAAATTGGCTATTAACTCTGCGCTTTCAATTTGCTAAAGTATTCTCTGCATCTTGTCTTATGCTGTTCTGTGGTATTACTTTGGAGTGTTAAACTGACCATCTTCCACTCGTGACATGACTGCATTTCATTGTGGGTGTAGGCACAGTGATTCTCAAAGCTTTGTAAAGGATTTGGGACTGAGTATAATGAGGGGTATTAATATTCAAGCCCTGATAAAATGCATCAGCCAAAAAGTGGAAATCTGGTTATTTAAGTGGGTGGGAATTTTCTCAAGTACTTTGGACAGTTTCTTGCATCACTTTGGAGGAACAGCAGTGCCATGGAAAATTCCATAGTTATATTTTTCTGAGCTGTTGTGTTCCAGAAATACTCAGGTGGCTGAATGAGTGTTCAGGGCCACAAGGGGACGAGAGGGGGCCACAAGGGGAAAGGGAGGGGGTGGCTGAGTGGGGCTGTAGAGCCACATGGGATGGCAGAGATGGTGGTGGAGGAATACATGGGGACAGGGGCAGATGTGCGTGAATGAGAGAGGCTAAGGTCAGCAAGGGGCTGCATGGGGGATGCTCCCTACCAAACCCCCTCTAAAAAAAAAAAAAAAAAAAAAAATTCCCATTCCATACTTCTTACTCTCACCCAACAATCCTCCACATTCACTCCCAGGCTTCTTCCCAGCAATTACTTCCCTCTCCTTCAGCTCCTCTATTACCTCTGGCTCCCCCAAGCCTTTTCACTGCTTCTGAGGGGTGTGGAAAATACCTTTCTGTATTGTAGTTTAAATGAATTATTACTCAGAGTTCTGTGTTAATATGCCTAGTAAGGAATCTGTTAACATTTCCTGAATCTTTTTTTGTTGTCTGTATTGTTAGATGTTCCGCTGACAGAAATTTTGAAATAAATTACCAAAATAACTGAAACTGGTGTGATTATATTATGGTGTTTTGACAAAATATTCAGAATTTTGCAGATTTTTTTAAATCTTTTGATGTGGAATTTTTAATTTTTGGTGCAGAATTCCCTCATGGATAAAATATATATTTTCTATTCAACTTCTTATTCCCTTATCACTGCAGTGAGGAGTCTATTATAGCACCACAAGGTAAGGACCATTATGATAGCACTGACAGCTAGTGTCATGGTCCATACTGTTGTTAGAGTAACTGCCTTTTTATATCATTTGAGAACATAATTTTTCCTTGTTAGCTGACAATTTGAGCCAGTGTCAAAAGCTACTTACAATTAAAATATTATGGTGTAATTTCGCTCTGGGCTGAAAGGGGAAACAGAAGTCAGACAAGTAACGAAAATAAAAGGAGCTATTTTAAAGACTTCGATATTTTCTCAAACTTGTACCTACTGAAAGTTCTTTCGGGAACCAGAGTTGTGGAACTTCATAACAGAAAATTGACCTTGTAATAGAGCTCTTGTTGCTATTGGAACTATGGGGAGACTGTAGTCTCTTCATAATACTGCAGTTGGAGTAGATGAGTTATGTCAATATTAACTTGTTTTTTTTTTCCTTATCGTAGATTGATTTTGTTTGAAGTCAGGACAAACTTGCACTGGCTTCTAGGAGAGATGAACAATAGTTTTTATCAGAATTCTTGTAAACATGACTGCCCTTTCCCTTTGCCGTGCTCTAAACCAATTCTGTGGCCTTCTCAAGTTCTTTCTGCAAGCTTATAAAAAACATACACTATTGCTTTCTGGTAGCATCAAGGGATTATGCTTACACAATACCATTCCCAGTGATCTTTGCAGTATGAGGATGCGATGGGCTCTGCGGGTAAAAGCATCTAACAAATGCTACGTGTATCTCTTCAGGGTCATTTTAAAACAAAACACAACACACTACCTTCAAAAGCTCAGTCACTCATTACAGGGACTCAGTAGCAAGTGGGCAATCCACATTAAATCTTAAACATACATAGCTCATTGAGGTGACATGGATTATCAGCTTAGCTAAGGGAGATGTGCATTCAGGCATTATTTCAGTGCTGTCTGAGTTCTTGACAGCACCTCTTAGTGGAAGGATTCTAGATCACCTATAGACACATGAATTTCTTCACCTACTGCTGAAGTCAGTAGCTGCCCAACAAAGCAAGAGAAAAGAAAGATGCTGTATCCAGTTGAAACTGCAGGGAAAACGTAGGAAGGTAGAATGAAAATACATAAATGGAATTTTACTCGGAGAGCATTCTGCACCAAAAAATTAAATTCTGCACACGCTACTTAATTTGTCAATAAATAAATGCAAAGACTTCAGCATGGCAGTGGGGGAGCACGGGCCACTTGCTGCATGAAGGTGGAAGATCACCCTGCAGCTCTCCCACCCCGCCACCCCTTGGACATGGAATCAGTGGTGAGGCTGCACCTGACCCTGACCCAGCATAAGGTCTGGGCCTGCCCCAAAAGCACACTGGGGCCATGCACCTGTGCACAAGGTGTGGGGCTGGTAGGCTCAACCAGGCAGGATCCAAGTCTGGGGAAAGCCGAGTGAGGGGGGTTCTTTGTGGGACAATCTGGGTGCAGGCAGCTCAGTGAGGGGTCTAGATCTAGGGGGATCTGGGTGCACAGAGGCTCATGGGGGTGAGGTTCCAGGTGTAGGGGCAATGAGACTCTGCAGGGGCTTCCAGATAAAGGTTGGTGGGGTGGGGGTCTTGGTGCAGCTAGTTGGCATTCAGTGGTGTGGTAGTCTGGATGTGGGGGCTCAGGGTGGTGCAGAGGGTGGGGGTTTGGAAGTAGGCGGTCTGGATGCAGGCAGGGGTTCCAGATGCAGGGGTTGAGGTTCAGTGCAGTGGGGTTCGGGTATGGAAGACTAAGGGGGCTCTGGATGTACCGGTTGAGGCTTGGCAGGGGTGTCTAGGTATGGAAAGTCTGGATGTACAGGGGTTGGGTGGATGGGAGAGCAGCTCCCTGTACAGTGACCCCTGCCCCCACAGCTGAGGAGTGATGGGAGGAGGATGCTGAGTTTCCTGCAGCTGGGGGAGATTTCTGGGTCTGATACACCCCAACCCCTCCTTGCAGTGGAAAAGGAAGTCCCATCCTCTCCTGCTTCTAGCCCAGGTGGGACTAGCAGCTGATCCCGGCTCAGGGTAGGAGCCCACTCGCTATAGTGTCCTCAGCCCCGCAGTGATTTACCTGTCCACCAGCTGCTCTGGGTGCCTGAAACAACATACCTGCACTGCTAGGGAGTGGTGCGTGTCTGGTCTTGCAGTTTCCCTGTCAAAGTCATATTTATGTGAGGAAGCAAAGAAATCTGCGGGGGATTTGAGTTCTATGCACGTGTAGTGGTGCAGAATTCCCCCAGGAGTAGAATTTGGCCAGGACATTGGGGTTAACATCTACTCAACTTACAGAACTTTAAATATCAAGATAAGCAATTGTTTGAGAGACATACCAACATAGGTCTTATCACCTTCCTGAGTTAAACACCTTTTTAGTTCTGGGAATGGAGTTTTATTGCATCTCAGAAATCAGCAATAGTTTGGTCTTCCAAAACCAGCAGCCAGTGTTGCTTTGTGTGTTCATTTCTTGATCACAGTGTGGTGGGTTTTAAGTTCTCTGGCCCTTTATAAGAATTTTCTGGTGGTCCCCATGTTAGGCTGAACTTTGGCCTGGGGTACTGTTAGTCAGCCTCTTCCTGTTAACTCAGTCTTCTATATGATGTCCCCAACCTATGCTGGCTTGAGAACTGTTTTAATTTCCTAGTTGCATATTTGATGTAGTTCCATTTCTTTTCCAGAAGAGAAGAAGAAACTAATACGAGAATTTGATGAGAAACAACGGGAGGCAAATGAAACGGTAAGGATGTGGCTGGAATTGTGACATTGGGGAGAAGCCCAAATGTGATGTCAGCCATACACTTTTATTTCCCTTTCTCCTTAGAAATGGTTTATTCAGGTCCTTGTGCTTCAGTCGTGATGGGGTTAGTGCAGAGGGCACATCCTCTACCTGTTTTACCTGTTTAGATAAATATGGTTCCATTCTCCAAGACTGTCAAGTCTGCAGTTTTCACTAGCATTAAACTCAAATGCCACCTCACAATTACCAAGCAAAGCAGAATGCTGCAGGTGCAATCAGAATCCTTAGGGTTCTTGGTCTTGCAGGGAGACTCCCAACAGATAAGTAGCGAATTCCTACTTTGTTCTTTTCTGTTGCAGTTCTGCATCCTAGAATCATTTGAACATGGTAGTCTAATCCCCTCTTCTTCCTGGGTTTGTGTGACTGTCAACATGTTATGGATCCTGAGCATTCTAATCCTGTTCTGCCAGAAACCCATAATGGGCAGAGCAGTAAAATCAAGCTGACTCTATATGTTCACACTTTGGGTTTTGTGCTGGCTCATAGCACCCAACGGTAGAACCCTCTCCAAGTAGTGCTTGTTAAAATGTGTGTGTACCCCTTTCTACGCCTGCTCTGAGCGTTTCTGAAGGCTAGACCAGGGATTCTCACAATTGATTTATTTTTTTTTTTTTGGATGGGCTCAGAGTGCAGTGAGGTGGCATGGTCTACCTGTGACTTGAGTGATGGACCACTATCTTCCCCATGGTGGGTTGAGTCAAACGTGCCTCACCCACTTCACTGGAAGTAATGGAAAACAGCAGGAAGTATAAAGGGAGGGCCTTGCTCAGTTTGGGCTGCACCAGGGAAGGAGGTATACATCTCTTCTAGGGAGAAGAGCCTTCTTTGGGACTGTGGACCAGCAGCTGAGCATATCAGTGCCCTACTGCCTGAAGAGACAGAGGACCCTGAGGAGTGGCTGAAATCAGAAAGTGTCAGGCACAACTGCCTGATTTGCAGGCGGATGTGGTGCAATCAGATCCAAGGATTGTCCAGATATCAAATTTTTCATCAGACGAGACATTGTCTGTCTTTCCATTCATAAGAAGGATGATTTGAAGTATTCCTGTGGTGGAACCCAATAAGGCCATGGAATCCAGGACTGCCAGTCCTCTCCAGTAGCTGGGATCTAGAAACATACCCATAAGAGAAGCAAAAGAGTGAGGGAGCCCAGGCTGAGAAGGCATGAACAAATCAAGTCTCTCAATTCTTCTCTCTCTAAATGAGGATCAGACCTAGGATCTGCTATGGACCTTATAGGAGACAGCAATGGACCTAGAAGATGGTGAGGAATAAAAGATGAGAAAAATCTGTGTGATGACCTTGTAGAAGTCTTGGGAGGAGGTGTGGATTGATTTGAAGAGACACTAATCTCTGTTCTTTTCTTTAACTGAGAAGAGGATTCTAACTGTAGAACTTGTAAAGCCTATTTGCCAGTTATCCATAACTCGGATTTGTGGAATGCTCAGAATGGGGAAGGTGCACATCAGCCACCACAGAAAAAATTGTCTTTGGATCTCAGTCCCAGAACAGGAGCAGAGGAGGAGCCAGTCCTACCAACGTGGAGAGTACCTGATCCAGAGAAATTCTCAGATCCATGCCTCTAATATTCAGTCAGAACTACAGCTGACTTAAGTTTAAGGGTCAGAACCATAGAAGCCAATGTCAGACTTGGACTGCTCCAGTAGGTGTGATGCATGGGATCTGACACTGCTAAGAATGGCTGTCTTCTCCCTTCCCTTCCTTTTTGGAACTAACATAGCTGTAGCTGATGATGTGGCTCTAGGTTTCTTGGAAGGCAGCTGACCTTTTCCCACCAAGAATGCCTTCAAAGTCTTGATGGCTTTAACAGATAAATCCAGAGCTGATTCCAAAATCCTAGAAGCTGTACACAGTTTGGGTTGCTGGAGGAGCTGAACAGGTGTGTTAGATTTCTGATCTGCAACCAGAAGGTTTACCAGCAAGAGCTTCTTTAAGCAGAGGCAGCTGTAGTCTATTCTGCCTCACTTTATGCACTCTGGGCATGAAAGCCTGGCAAACAGATTATCCAGAAGGAGAGCAGCCTTCCCCGAGACCCTTCAGATACCTAACATGGTCGTCCACCTGTGACCCAAGAACATCTTAGGGCTTGGCTACATTAGACATTTCAAAGCGCTGCCCCAGCAGCGTTGCGGGAGCGCTGCCGTGGCAGCGCTTTGAAGTGTGAGTGTAGTCAAAGCCGCAGAGCTGGGAGAGAGCTCTCCCAGCGCTGCTTGTAAACCACATCCCTTACGGGTGTAGCGTGCAGCGCTGGGAGCCGCGTTCCCAGCGCTGCCGCCCTGATTACACTGACACTTTACAGCGCTGCATCTTGCAGCACTCAGGGGGTTGTTTTTTCACACCCCAGTTGCAGCGCTGTAAAGTGCCAGTGTAGCCAAGGTCTTAGTGTCAGTTAAGAGAGATACAGAGGGGTTACAGGTATGTAGATTCTAGTTCACCAAAGAATCTTGTGTGAGGTCTCAAATGAAAACCAGTGTCACTGGTTACCAATATCACTGTGAAATTACTGTGCAATGAGTTATGTATCTGTTTCAGAAAATTATGTCTTAAGCATTTAAGGTAAAAGCAGGTCACCAAAAGGTGACATGCCTTAGACTGGTTTCTCCAGACAGGAGGCAAGATACATGTAGCTCTTTCAGGATGTAAATTAAGCATTGTGAGCTAACACAATGGATGCCCATTTACATCTGAAGTCAAATCTTAACAAAGAGATGTGAAGTAAACAGGAAAGGACCACGCAGACATAAACAAGCCACAAGGAATTATCCTATCTAGTGAAAGATAACAAACTTTGGATGTAGTTCTAGAAGGCAAAGGCCTTGGCTACACTTGCAAGCTGCAGCGCCGGTGAGGGGGTTACAGCGCTGCAGCTTACTCGGTGTCCACACTTACAAAGCTCAGCCAGCGCTGCAACTCCCTGTCTGCAGCGCTGGCTGTACTCCTGGTCTGCTACGGGTGTAGCGAATCCAGCGCTGGTGATGCAGCGCTGTCATCAGGTGTGGACACGCACCAGCGCTGTAATTGGCCTCCAGGGTATTAGGAGGTATCCCAGCATACCTTTTCAGCCACTCTGCTCATCGTTTCGCACTCCACTGCCCTGGCTCAGGTGACCTGCCCTTAAATGCCCGGGAATTTTAAAAATCCCTTCCTGTTTGCTCAGCGAGGCGTGGAGTGCAATCAATCAATCAATCAGTGACCATGCCTCCACGCCCCAAACGAGCCCCAGCATGGAGCACTGCCGAGCTGCAGGATCTCATCAGTGTTTGGGGTGAGGAAGCTGTGCAGGCACAGCTGCGCTCCAGCCGTAGAAATTATGATACCTACGGCCAGATATCAAAGTCAATGCATATACAGGGCTATGACCGGGACGCGGTGCAGTGCAGGGTTAAGGTAAAGGAGCTGCGAGAATGCCTACTGCAAAGCCCGTGAGGGAAACCGCCGCTCAGGTGCTGCCCCCACGACCTGCCGTTTTTACAAGGAGCTGGATGCGATACCTTGGATGTAACCCACTGCCAATCCGAGGATCACGATGCGACAGTTCAGAGCCTGGAGAGGAGGGGAGGGTGTAGAGGAACCCGAGAGGAGGTACTGAGGTATTTGGAGACTCCCAGGAGTCATGCAGCCAGGAGCTATTTTCCAGCCAGGAAGAAGCTAGCTAGTCGCAGCCGCTGGGACTTGGTAGTGAGGAACCAACGCAGAGGAGCCTGTTCCGGTAAGAAGCTTTTATTATAAGGATGGAAATGTTTTGGGGAGGAGGGGGGCTATGGCTGCCTGCAAGCATGCCTCGATGTGGAATAGCCCATTGATTTGGTCTATCACGTCGCGGGTAATCAGCCTCTGTAATCTCTTCAAAAGTTTCAGCCAGAGCGTGTGCAGTGCACTTCGCACGTTATATAGGGAGAGCCACTGTGGTCCTTGTCCCAGTCAGGCTAACGCGTCCGCCGCCATTGTGCCGTGAGGGTTGAGGGGGCCATCGCTGCACACAGGCAAGCTGCGTAGGGACCAGGGCGGAATCCACATAGCTGTAGAAGACCCTCCTGCTCTTCCCAGGTGACCTGGAGCAGCGAGATATCGGAGAGGATAAAATTCTGTGGAAAATGCAGGATACTGTTAAGTGCTATTTCCCTTAGCTGCTCTTTGCTTTCCCCAATTCACAGAAACCCCAGTGATCCCAGAGTCAAGCAGCCCCCCCTTCCCAGGTGAGCCGCGTGTGCAAGATGGGTCCCAGGAGTACCTGCTGTGGCAGATGTGGGGAAACTCACCATTTGTCTCTGCTGCTGTGGTCTCTCTGTGCTATGCTCACAATGTGTAAATGATGCTACAAATAGTCTACATAACTCCTTAAGTGTGATTAAAAACAATACAGGCTCTGTAGTAACAGTTTATCTCTCTGTGTTTTTTTTTAAAGTGACCTTGGATACTGCTCCATCAGCACAGACTTCTGAAAAACTACGGAACTTAAGAAAAAAACCAAGGAAGAAGTAAGGAGGAGCTGGTGAAAGCAGTTATGAATCTGTGTTCCACAGATAATAAGAAGTTGCAGGACTGGAGGGAAAATGAAAGCAGGAGAAAGGAACAGGCTACCAAGAGAAAGGAAAAGGCTGCCAACAGAAAAAGGAATTGGCTACCAAGAGAAGCACAAATCTCATCAGGTTGTGGACACGGACCAGCGCTGTAATTGGCCTCTCAGGTATTAGGAGGTATCCAGCATATTTTCAGCCACTCTGTCATCGTTTCGCACCCACTGCCCTGGCTATGGTGACCTGGCCTTAAATGCCCCTGGATTTTAACAATCCCTTCCTGTTTTGCTCACGAGGCGTGGGAGTGAATTCAATTAAATCAATCAGTGCCATTGCCTCACGCCGCCAACACGAGCCCCAGCATGGAGACTCAGCTGCGAGATTTCATCATGTGTGTGGTGAGGAAAGCTGTCGCAGGCACAGCTGCGCTCCAGCCGTAGAAATTATGATACCTACGGCCAGATATAAAGTCATATGCAATACAGGGCTATGACGGGACGCGGTGTCAGTGCAGGGTTAAGGTAAAGGAGTCAGAAGCCTACTGAAAGCCCGGAGGGGAAACGCCGCCAAGGTGCTGCCCACGACCTGCGTTTACAAGGAGCTGGATGCGATATTGGATGTAACCCCACGCCAATTCCGCAGGATCACCGATGGACAGTCAGAGCCTGAGAGGAGGGGGAGGTGTAGAGGAACCCGAGAGGGAGCCTACAGAAAGGTATTTGAGACTCCAGGATCATGGGCAGCAGGAGCTATTCTTCCAGCCCAGCGAAGAAGGCAGCTACTCGGCCAGCCGCTAAGGGACTTGGTAGTGAGGAACCAGCAGGAGCCTGTTCCGGTAAGAGCTTTTATTATAAGGATGAAATGTTGGGAGAGGGGGGCTATGGCTGCCTCTGCAAGCATGCTCTCGGATGTGAATAGCCATGTGATTTGTCTATCACTCGCGGTATCAGCCTGTTAATCTCTCAAAAGTTCAGCCCAGCGTGTGCCAGTGCACTTCCGGGACCGTTTATAGGGAGAAGGCACTGTGGTCCTTGCTCCAGTCAGCGCTAACGGTCCGCGCCATTGATCGATGAGGGTGAGGGGCCATCCTGCACACAGCAATCTGCTAGGAAGGGCGCAATCCACATAGCTGTGAGACCCTCCTGCTCTCCCAGGTGAACTCGGAGCAGCTGAGATAGTCGGAGAGGATGATTCTGTGATAAATGCAGGGATACTGTTAATGGATTCCCTTAGCTGCTTTTGCTTTCCCAATTCACAGAAACCCAGTGATCCAGAGTAAGCAGCGGCCTTTCCCAGGTGAGCCGCCGTGTGCAAGCTGGGTCCAGGAGTCACCTGGAATGGTGGCAGATGTGGGGAAACTCACCATTTGTCTCTCTGCGTGGTCTCTCTGTGCTACTGATCACAATGTCGTAAATTGAGCTACAAATAGTTACATACTCCTTAAGTGTGAGTTAAAAACAATAAGGCTCTGTGTACAGTTTATCTCTCTGTGTATTTTTTTAAAGTGACCTTGGATAGCTGCCATCAGCACAGACTTCTGGAAAAACTACGGAACTTAAGAATAAAACAAGGAAAGAGTAAGGAGGAGCTGGTGAAAGCAGTTATGAATCTGTGTTCCACAGATAATAAGAATTGCAGACTGGAGGGAAAATGAAAAGCAGGAGAAAGGAACAGGCTACCAAAGAAAGAAAAGCTGGAAAGAAAGGAATGGCCCTAGCAAGAAGAAGCACAAATCAGCTGCTAAGCATCCTGGAATGCCACCAGATCTCATGCAGACAATGCTAGCCATGCAGGAATGAGCACACCGCCCATTCATCCCCATCCCAAAAGCTCACCCATTGTGCCCCCTGTTTCCTCAAAAAATCCTTCTCCAGATCCTGCTTCTTACACCACCCGAGCTGCCCCCAAACCATACGTTACCTGACCAGCTCTGAGAACTACGACCTAACTATGCACTCAACCCCATCACATCCATATTAACCGAGTGCAGCAGCTGCGACAGACTCAAGGAGGAGACCATAGCAGAGGTGCTCTGTGGGATAGCTGCCCACAATGCACCACTCACAACAGTGCTGCAAATGTGGACACACTGCAGCGCTGGTCGCTGTCAGTGTGGACACACTGCAGCGCTGGCCCTACACAGCTGTACGACCACAGCTGTAACTACCAGCGCTGCAAAAATGTAAGTGTAGCCATGCCCAAAGAAAACGCTCAGGTATCCTGCACCCAGGAATAAATAAATGGATGGCTTGTCTGCATTCATGAAAGTGGGGTCTCAGCCAGCCTTGGTTGAAAACACTGGGGAAGATTTCGGGTGAAATAAACTTCTTCATACAGGAGGTTAACCTGTTAAGTTTAGTCTTTAGAAAGCATGTTACGATTTTGTCTTGTATGTAATCATTTTTTTCAATATTCTTTCTTACTATCACTTATTCTTGTTTTCATTAAATATACCTAAGTGCTGTGATGTTAAGTGAGGTGCTTGTCCTGAGCTGAAACTTACAAGCTGATGTGTACTGCTGTTTGGTAACAACCTGGTAACTCTGAGTATGCAGTGGGTAAGGGGCAGGGAGTGCTCTAAGAACTCGTGGGAGTTGCGATGGGTTGGTATATACCTATCACTACCTACACAGAGAGAGCAAAGACTGTGGAGGCCTGGAAGGTAGTGCTTGTGCTGCCAGAGCTCTTGATTTCTGGGAGCTGATCCACAGCGAGCACAGACAAGGCTCCTTCGCTCTAAAGCAACGTTTCTCAGATGTGGTCCCATGTGCCCCCAGAGGTTTTTCCTGCAGTCACGACAGTCTCCTGGGCAGAGATGGGGGAAGGGACAAAGCAGTGGGGCTAAGAGGGTGGGCTTAACTCCCCTTCAGCTGTGGCGTTCTACCAGCAGACTTGGTGCTTCAGCTGTGAGGCTCCAGGCTCTTGGCTACCACCCCTTGGGGTGGCAGGGCTCCATTTTCAGCCCCTCCAGCCATAGGGCTCCAGCTCTGGGCTTCAGCTGGACTAGCCTTACTGGACACCATGGTGGTCAAGAGGCAAGGAGCAGGGTGAGTCTGGGGTGCAACACTGCAGAAGGGAGCTCGGGCAATGTGGGGGAGAAGAGGGGGTGATGGGAAGCCTGGGGAGTAGGTGGGGGCTGGGGAAGGCAATGGGGGCCAGGTGCACCAAAATACTGCTGTACATTATTTTTGAGTCTGCAAAAAACAACAAATATATTTCCAAATCATTGTAATTTATGTGTGTGCATATTTATTTGTTTTTCCTAAAGTTAATTAAGTATTTTAGGAAAATTTGTCAGACTGGCCACAAGCAAGAGTTGGTGACCACACTCTGAAGCCACCAAAATTTTTGTTGTGAAAACCCCAGCTCTAAGGGGAGGTAGTGGTGAGGTGCCTTACAAGCCTGTGTACTCCAGGATGCATCACACTGTCTCCAGGAAGACAGGTGGGCACCAAGCAGATCTCTTAAATCTTGGCTTTTTCTTCTGTTCAGCTATTACAGGGAACTGAATCTCACCAACTATATAAACTATCTAAATGTATTTCTGTACTAAAAATTACACTTAATTCTTTATGTCGTTATCTGGTACTACAGTGGAGAAAACCCTGGATCCAAAGATGGATTGGAGTGGTTCACTTCTGTCTGGTACAGTAGCTGGAAGGAACTGAAGTGGTAGAGGGTGCTGGGCCCCTTATATAGCCTCGCCCTCAGAATGTTTGGAAATGCTGAGGAGTGGGTAGAAGAGGGTGCATGTGCATTCTAATGGGCACTGCTTGGAGAAGATTCTACCATTAGGTAGCACCAGGTGGCACAATACTCATAAGTGTGAATATGCAGAGCCATTCAAAGAAGAGCATTGCGATACAGGATTATTGGGGCAACAGAAGAGGTAAAGCAATGCAAAAATGTCTTTACAGCTTAAAAAAACCCCAAACAAATAACATTATAGGCTTAAAATGTCTTCTGCTCCATAATTATGTAATGGTGACCTTTTTAACATTTTATTTCTTTAAGTATACATATATGTCCCAGTGCTCTTCACTGGTTCTTCCTATGGGAACACATACATGTTTTAAACTCCACTTACTGCACCATATAGCTTTGCAGATGTGGTCAGTTACACTGGTGCAATAGCTTGCTGTACCAGATATATGGATTGCATATTTCATTGACATTAGCCTCGATGTGCATTGTCCATCACAGGACAATCCAGAAGTTTTTTTGACCCCGTATATTTTGAGATAATATAGCATTTGAGTTTTTGTAGTTATTAAGAATCATGTTTATTTGAATCTCTGAAATATGACACAGTAGATTTGAAAATCAAACTACTAGAAAAAGTGGTGGATTTGTCATCTGTTGATATCTTCAAATCAAGACTGGAGGATTTTCTGGATGATATCCTCTAGCCAGACACAAGTTATTGGACTCAATGTGGGGTAACAGGGTGAAATGGCATGTGATATACAAGAAATCAGACAAGATGATCTAATAGTCCTTTCTGGCCTTAAACTATGAATCTCTAGTAATTGCCTTTCTTTCCTGATCCATCAAAGGATTATGGTGTAGAGATCCATAAATCTGTACGCTCCTGCTCAGGGCTCAAAATAGAACTGGACAATTTTTTTTTTTTAATGAAGCATTTTGTTTGACCAGAAATGAAATTTTTGTTGATGTTTTTGATTTGCCCAACATTCCAAAAAATTTCTGGTTGAGGGGCCCCCCTCCTCATCTTAAAACAAAAAAAACAAAAAAAAACACCTTTTGGAAACTACCAGCAAACTGAAAAATCAGTTATTCACCTAACTTTAGTCTCACATCTTATTTAGAGATGGTACTGAACCCCTCAGAGTTTAGATCAGGAAGTTTGGTTGATGGCCTGTCCGCTTGTGTAGATGTGATTGGAAACCTAACCTAAACCTAATTGGAAACCTGAACCTGACACCAACGTAAAACTGTTTAAAGAATGTGAAACAGGACAAAATACAACTATCAAAATGTTATATAGAAAATCAACCGTATAATTTTGGCTTTAGTCTCTTTCATTGAATCATTCCCCAATCCATGTTGTGTACCAGAGTACACGTGTATACCAATGTCTTAGTATTCTCTTGTTCTTATTGGGATGGTGAGTAACAATACAAATCAAATTATGGAAGGTACTGATGACATAGTACTGACAAATATGACTTTTTCAAAATATTTTCACCTTAAGAAATGAAATTGTAAACTTGAGATCTTAATTCAGAGAATATCTGTGATACTGTTGGGACTTACCTTGTTAACTTTTGGACTCTTGAGGGAAGACTGTTTAACACAGTACGAACCCTGTGATGTGGGTTGGACAAAATGAGGCCTGTGGAATCATGTAATCTGGTTGTCCCATATATTTATGTGAAGGTGTGACTTGTGGAGACTCCTGGCCTGCTATGCAGCACTCCATCTTGAGCCGAGCAGCTGCTGGGACGTGTAGATTTGTGTGCTGCTGCACCTCTGTATTCGATGAGGGCAACTACAATGTTCTTCCTCACAAAAGAGGTTCATCCCTTGGACTCCTGTCAAGTTGCAAGTACAGCTTGGGGTTGGGCATAGTTTGAATACCCCTCTATATTAATAGAATGAATGTGGTACTTTTATAACTACTTTTTCTCTTTAAAGCTGCGGGAGATGGAGGAAGAACTGAAATATGCTCCAGTGTCCTTCCGGAACCAAATGATGAACAGAATCCGGACCTACAAGAGAGACCTTGCCCTGTTCCAAAGAGAGATTAAAAGCATAGATTTAGGAGTGGGCCCTGGAAGTCGGGGGGACACTAAATTTGGAATCTATTCCATGGAGAATGATCAGAGTGTGAGTGTCAAATAGATATTAACTATATCGTAAAACTCTCGATTGTAATACAAAGTGACTTCAGCTGTAGCTAGCTGTGATAGCTAGTGTTTCTACCTTACCCTCCTTAGTTTCTTAGCTCAGATAACCTGGCTATAAACCTACTCTGCATAAGCTGCATAATAGGGAGTATTTTGCATGAGAGGAAAATTGTACCTGGAACTTTTTTAAAAAAAAAAAGCATGTCAACTTGGTAAGAATGAAAGAATAAACTCAAAATAGCAAACTTGTTTCTTAAGAGATGCTCAAATAGCATTTGGCTCAATATTTTTTTAAAAACTTAAAAATTTTAATTAAACATACTGAAATACTTTCTTTAAACATTCCTTTCAGCACAGAAATCACAACTGTAGTAGTGCAGGAAAAAAATTAAATGACCAATTTCATTTCACTGTCAAAGGTGAGTGAAATGTATATATTTAAATGCACCATGTAGGATCAATGGTAAAGCTAGCTTTAAAATAATTCTGTTAAATAATCCAGGCACACGTAAGGGGCCATCTATTTAAGTAGCGAATTGATCAGGCCTCTCAAAACTTTTAAGTACCATATTTGTTAGTTGTACTGTGGACAGTTAAAAGGCAAAGTATGACTGAACTATGGAGACTGAAATCACCTCCAGTCTTAAAGCTCTGAGGCACACTGATCTGTGCGGGAAGTTTGTGGTGCTGTCCATCCTGCACCTGTCCTGTGGTTGGATTACTTTAGTCTTTGGGATACCTTTCACCAGATCTAAAACTACAGAAGCCAGGAAACTTTGAAGACTGAGGTGCTATCCTTGATTTATCTGGATATTTCCGCATGATGCATTTGTTGCCTCCCTTATAATACCTTAGTACAGGATGGTAGATTAAAGCCTTTTTCAGAGTTTAGGAAAATATTCTATTCTGAGAGCCAGTTCTGATCCAAGGTCAGTGAGTCTCTCTTTCTGACACTTGGGTTACTTATTTGCATAAAAAGAAGATTTTAGTAGCCCAGGCATTCCATCTGTTGCTGCTTGTTCCCATGTAATCCTCTGATTGTGTGACCTCATACAAATCTCCACAGCAACCAGTTGTGAATGCTTCAGATGAAGGAATGACTTAAGGTAGGGATAAAAGGAGCAGATAAAAACAAAGATCCTATTTTTAAGTAAGTATCCCGTAGTGGCAGAGGGAAGTGAGATTAAAGGAAGGATAACGTGACAGATTTATTTCTAACCAGAATGTTTGTTTTAAGACCATTCACATGTAGCATCTTTACCTCTAAGATTAACCTTTCAGTTGACTCCTTTTTCATGTCCTTGCTAGGTTTAAGATGATCCTTTTAACCCTATTTTGAATGTACTTTAATTGTGTGTGAACTACCCCAGGCCTCTTTCTATTTAACTACAGCTTGTTTTTTCTTGGCTTCCTAGAGTACATATTTATTTGTCCCTAAAATCATGCAAGTGATAGGGCGCAAGAAATCTTGTTTCCAAAAGGTTTTCTAAAGAGAAATATTTGCTATCCTTGAGTCGCGCTGCTGGATTATCTTTAGTGCAGTGATTCCCAAACTTTTCAGCATCATGTCCCCTTTCTAATTTTTGAGAGACTGTCATGCCTCCCACCTCTCCTCTACCATCATCCAATCCTCCCCCAATCCTTGTCCCCTGACTGCCCCCTCCTGGGACCCCACCTTCTATCCAACCCCCCCTGCTCCCTGTCTCCTGATTGCCCTGGCCCCTATCTACACCCCCACACCCTGACAGACCCCTGGGACTCCCACGCCTATCCAACCCCTCCTTCCCCGCTCCCTGTCTCCTGACCGTCCCCCCTAAATCTCTGCCTCATCCAACTGCTCCCTGTCCCCTGACTGCCCCCTGGGACCTTCTGCCCCTTATTGAACCCCTACTTCCCACCCCCTTACGAGGCTACTCAGAGCAGCAGGACTGGCTTAATGGAAAGCCTGGGAGATGGGTGGGTGCAAGCTGCTCTGCCTGTGCGCTGGTGTAACTACAGGGGAGGGGGAACAGAAGGGGAGGGGCCAGGGGCTAGCCTCCCTGGCCAGGAGCTCAAAGGCCAGGCAGCCTCACGCCCTCCTTGGAATTTCTTCACGCCCCCTGGTTTGGGAACCCATGCTTTAGTCCTAGTTTTTGCATTTATTGGAGACAGATTTCTTCGTAATGTTCTAGTTTGTGGTAATATGCAACAAGCCTATATTTCAACAGATACAGATGGTAGTGAAGAAGGGTCCTGAATTCTCTGCTCCAGTTCCAGTCTGATTCTGAGGGAGTGGGGCACAACTGAGTTTAAGATGGGAAAATCAAATGAACCTAAATTATAGAACAGCATCTCTTGCTCCGTATTTCAGTCTCTAGCAGTGACCTACTTGCATTTTATGGTTGTAGTTAAGAATATAAAGGAAATCTGTCTTTAAATCTGTTTTTTGGCTCTTCTAACTTTGTAGCGAGAGAGTTTGTTCTTTCCTCCTCCTTTTACTGTAGTTTATAATATTTAACTCTAGCTTCCTCCCTATTCTGTAGAAATGTTGCAGGTAAATAATCTATAGTAAGGGCTAATATTACGTAATACAGAGTTGACATACTATATATTTTCAAACATTGATTTGTCTGCTTCTATTAACATAAACGGACCTTGTCACTGTTATAGGCACATGGTCTATAAAGCAATGCGTCTCAATTCTAGAATCTATCAGAAGCCAGTATGTTTCTGCTCCCCTATTTAATAGCTAAACAGTAACACCTATTTTTTTAGACTCATTTGCAGTTGCAGAGGGGGTTGCTTCTCCAGGGGACAGAGAGCCTGAACCGAGCCACTCAGAGCATTGACCGTTCACACCGGATCGCTGCAGAGACGGATCAGATAGGTACAGAGATAATCGAGGAACTTGGGGACCAGCGAGAGCAATTGGAACGCACCAAAAGCAGAGTGAGTGTAAAAGCTGTTGGCACCGTAACATAACAGCCTGGCATTAATCTACTGGGAATGGTAGCATCTATGGAGATCTGGGTGCTTTACTTACTGAGTATGAAAGCTGTGATATGGACATGTGGGAAGAAGGAGCAGTTATTAGGATGGAGGACTGTAGACTGACAAATAAAAAATTGCCCCCATTTGTTCAGCCTAGCAGTCCATAAATTTCCATCATAAAGAGCACTTTGTTACCAGGAATAAACTGTGAAGTGGAATTTGAGTTCATTTCAGTTTGGCTTTGAGTCCTGAGCTAGTGACCGCATCCTGTTTAAACATGAGTCATTTTTGTCACCCTGAGTGTGTGATGCAAATGGAAGAGGCTAAATCCGTTAGTTTTTTTTATTTTTTCAACCTGACTTCATATGTGGATGAAATGGGCTAGATTACCCAATAGTTCTCTTCCAGCTCCCTGGGGCTAAGGCAGGAACTAGCCTAACAACTAATAATGTAAACTATTAATAGTGGTTTTAAACTATGTAAACTTAATCTAAAAGTTAAGACTCTAAACACTGAAGCCTTTCTTTTCTGAGTGAACCATTGTCAAAGTGCAGTTCTACTCTGATCCAGTCATTGTGTCTAGGATCTCTGTACCAAATTTGCTCACTTAACAAGCGAAGATGTGTTCTTACCTCTAGTTCTGCAAACTAAGCCTGTGCACAGTTGAGCTTTGGTTATTTCCAAGTAGTATCACTAGTAATGAAGATTCATTAGATCTTTAGCTGCATTTCTGTTGCCTTCAGTAGATTTGCACAAAAGTAATGGAAACTTGGTAAACCAATATATTGATGCATAAGAACAAACAGAATCCAGCATTGCAGTACCTACATTTCTATTTTTAGCATGATGGCTTAATCGTAGGTCTTCAAGCTGGGAATCGCACCTGTAGCTCAAAGTGTACATTTACCTGTCATCCCAGTTTCATATCAGAACTTGGATTTAATGTGAGTGACTCCCTCTCCCAGAGTAGGGCTGTCTGTATAGCTCTGTCAGCAGGCCTCTTGAATCAGGTCAAACCAGCATAGGCTATTTCCTGAGAGGCGAAACTTCAAAAGTCCTGTTACCTGAATTGCTTCAGCATTGGGAATTTACAGTCATCACTACCTTCTAACGATAGTTCCGACAGGAACCATCCATTCGTCCAGGAATACAATCAATAGCCAGCCTATAAAGATGTACAACATTTATAAAGTTGATCCAATAACCTGAATATTCCGTTTTCGAAACATTGCATCTGTCATAACTACTTTCTTCTGAAGCTAAGAGTTAATATAGTCCTTTGGATATACCATCCTATTAAACTTGTTCAAGGAGTTATGCATTTCTAGAGTGCTGTTCCCACTACTGAAATAGTACTAAATACAAGCTCACTTTCTTTTTGCATATGCGCCCTTAACAAAGAGCTGAAGTCTAGAACTGTTTTTAAATGGACTTGTGGACTCTCCTGGAACTGTGAGCAGGGGATATTTGCAACTATGTAAAAGGTACTAAAAATGGGACTCTTGGCAGGCAGAATGGTACAGATCCGCCATCACAAATCCTTTTTTACATAGGATCTAATAGGAGTCATATCGTTGTTTTGTGTGAAATGAGTGAATTCCACTCATGGAAGAATAACAGGTGCTAATGTTGGCATCAATAGGCTTGAACCACATCTTGTTTGCTTGATCATCTGTACTCCCTGATTTCTGTGAAAGCACTAGGTGCAAGGAGTGTGGTTTTGAAGGCCTGGGCATAAATAGATCCGTTTACCAAGGGTGCTTGTGAATGTAAATGGAGGGCAAGTGGCTCTGAGGCTATGTCTACATTACAGACCTTATAGCAGCTGTACCAATGTAAGGTCTCCTGTGTAGCTACTCTATGCTGGTGGGAGAGAGCTTGCCTGCTGGCATAATTAAACCACCCCCAATGAGCAGCAGGAGATGCTCTCCTGCCACCATAGTGCTGTCCTTACTGGCACTTTTGTCTGTGAAACTTATGTCAGCCAGGGGTGTGGTTTTTTCACACCTGACTGACAAAAGTGCTAGTGTAGACAAACCCTAGTTTGACTCAATAAAGACAACTGGTCTGACTTCCCTCACAACCCATCTTCACCCACACACACACCTTGAACTTTTGGAACAGGACTGACCAAATTTTATACTGAAAGTTAATTACCACAGGTTATGAGTCTCAGGCACAAACCTGAGTTGTTTATAATATGACAGCTTTTAAAATATAACCCTAATTTGTTTTGCTTGTTTCTTACTAGGTGATTTAGAAACTGCTTGTTGACTGAATAGTGTAAAGACTGTCCTAGATGAGTTAATCTGTTAGTTGAAAGTTACACATCTCCTTTTCTGCCCATGTATTAAATCTTTCTCTTAACCTTTTGTTTCCTCACTGCCATTTCCAAAATTGTAGCCTCTCATATGTCACTAATGCTCTGTTTATCTTAAATAATATGGAAGAGGGAGTAAGCTCCCCACATGACCCTGTTAGGTAGCATCTGACATGATACATTGCTGCTCACACTAGATGGCCTCCTGTATTAAAAAAAAAAAAAAATAGTCCCTCAGCAGTTTTCAGTGGTGATAGTCTGTTCCAATTGGATGTTATCAGAAAACTTACCAAACTCAGTATTTTAGACAAATCATGCTATTGCTTTTCTCTGGTCCTGGAGAGGCCATTGACCACACTTGAGACATCCCTGGCTTGAGAAATCACAAATGAACATTGACAGGCAACCTCCTGTATTATGCAGCTGTTCCTCACCTGAGACCTATCTTTTAGGTGATGCTTAGAACAGCAATGCTGTCTGAGCATTAAGATTACAGGAAGGTCCTTCTTGAACTTAATCTTTTGTTTGCTTAATTCATTGTGCCCTCAACCACTTGCTGGCAAACTGTGCGTCAGAGTACAAGGTTTGACTCTGTGCCTCATATTTCCCTTCAGAATAAGTGGAAACTAACATGTTTTTCTTTGTAGTTAGTGAACACAAGCGAAAACTTAAGCAAAACCCGTAAGATCCTGCGTTCCATGTCGAAAAGGTGAGTAGTGTGATGAATTTACTTATTTTTTAAAACTTTAAAGCAATGCTCGCCTCCAACAATAACCAATCCCACACAGTTGTTATGCCTTTCTTCTAAATCTCAAAGTAGGATACAACCAGAAAACTAATTACTGGACAGGAATTGCATCACCCAGTACCCTCTGATAGAATAGGGCAGCAATTTTACAGCACACAGCAAAGGAAATTTAGAATACTGTAACAGCTGGAGCTGCTGAGGGATTTTAGATAGACGAGAGAGAGACTGTAGCCCATTTATTTGGGCAAATTTCAGTTACATTCTATAAGTGTTGTGGAGTCTTTCAATACCTATTCCCTGAGGAATATTAGACACACAAGGCTGGGAAAGGTAATATTTCATTAGATGACTTCTGTTGGCAAGAAACAAGCTTTGGAGCTACAAAGAGCTCCTTGGTCTGGGAAGGGTACTCAGTGTCACAGCTAAAAGCAAAGTGGAAATTAAGCTGTCTTACTTTCACTATTTTTTTTCCCTTTTGGAATAGTTAAACTTGAGTGGCACTCCATTGTTCATTTAATAGGCTTAAAACCTTTTCCCATATAGTCTTACCTACCCTAGTCCATTAATCTCTTCCTTTATGTCAAAAGGGTGTTGAGATCCAGAACAAGCTGACAACTGTATTCCTGGGCAGTGTGTACCATACACTTATAGAATGCTTCTTATTTTATCCCCTACTAACACATTGTTTGCTTTTGACTGCTTCTGCATAGTGAGCAGCCTTTTTAAGCTATCACCACTGGATGCATAGTTCTTGTGTCAATTCATAGTGTTACCTTGCACTTACATGGTGCCTAACTACTTAGGTTTGTTGGTTCCTCTCTTCTTGAATCATTGATGTGCTTATTAAAAATGTCTCTCATCAACCTTCTATTCTAGAGCAGAACACCAGTGCTAACTGGGGGCCTTAGCACATGCCATTAACTTTCTTTTATTGAAATTGACTAGTTTTCTTAAACTAACTTTTTTACCAAAGCTTGTGGTGGTCCAAACAGCCTACTGATTTGGTTTTTAGGCTGGTGGGTGGTTTGGGTTTTTTAGGGGGGCTGAAGTTGTCTCATGGACCTAAGGGAAAGAGTCAACTTTTTAACCTGTTACTGAATTACAGCTTGCCACTAGTAATTCTTCTAAAGGGTACAATATGGCTACCCTCTGATGCAGTGAGTTCTTGATTATCTGCTTTCATCATCTCTGTAAACTGTACTTGACATGAACTTTAGTGACCATAATAACGAATAGTTTGGGGAAAGAATTAGTATAAGTGTATGCTAGGGAACTTTATGGCCTTTTGTTATACAAGTCAGATTAGTTTACCAACTGCTCCCTGCTAGCCTTGGACTCTATAGATATTGCAAGACTGCCAAAATGGTCTTTGACGAAAGATATTAGAGGACACTCTTGTAAAATGGGTTGCTGTTCAGAGGCCAATACATTTAGTGGCTTATGCTGTTTCAAATAAATGCACAATAATGTGGTCTTGGCATTAAGTCCTACTTGGGGATCTCTACTCCCAATAAATAACTGACCTAACAGACTTAATGAGTGAACATGAGGTAGTCCTGTCCATCTTAGTGAGAAATATTCACTAGCTGGCATGGATGGAGAGGGGGTAAAAAGAATGCTGCACCACTGCAAGTAGTGAAATGGAGAATGTAAACAGAAGTCCCAGAGAACTGTTGGAAAGCTGTGTTTAGTAGAGGAAGCTCTGCTTAGTCCCTACTTTGAGAACTATGTGGATAATTCTTCACAACAGAAGTACTCTAAGTAATAAAGGCTAAATCAACTTTTGGTAACTTAGATCCTACCAATGAAACTAATGCAGAAATTTAAGCTGGAGTAGCTGCATAAATGTTTTTAAACCAGACTGGGGCATATGCAGTAGGATAGTCCTACAGTTCCTCAAGACCCACGTATGAGCCCAAACTCCCTTTTCTTTTTCTAGAGTTATGACTAACAAGTTGCTGCTATCTGTCATCATCATCCTGGAACTAGCCATCCTAGGAGGTGTGGTGTACTACAAGTTCTTCCGCAAGAGCTGAGCTTGCACAGCCCAGATGGGTGTTCCCCTTTGTATCAAGGATTATGCACTGGCATAGCTCCAGAAGAAGTGAATGAGATGTCTATTCCAGTTGGAAGTCCTCTGGTTGAGCTGTCAGGTACTGACAGCATTTTCAACTGAATTACTGTACTGACTCTAGAAAGACATGGTGGTTAAAGAAAATACTAAGACTGAAGTAATGGTAATAGACTAACAACAAGTATTTTATTACTTGTCTAAATTTATACTTCTAATTGACTAAATGAATAAAACTTATATCATACAGTAGTTATTGGTCAAATGAAGAAAACTAATCTCTTTAAAAAAACACTCCAAGTGTTTGACAGAGCCATTAATCTAGTCACTCAAGTGCCTCAGGAGAGCCCTGGAATGCCCAATGTGAAGTGTCTTCCACCATCTGGGGGTCCTAAATCCTCACTTGCTCCTCACTGTCTGATTCATCTGGTGAATTAGGTGTTGGGAGTTCATCAAAAACAGTATGTGCTCCTTCTCTTGTGTGCCCAAAGCACGTTGCTAGCACATCCACTGCAAGACTGGCTGTAGCGTTCACTTCCTCCTGCGAGGCACCAAGCAATGGGTTTACTTCAACCAAGTCCACAGCTGAAAGCAATCCTAAGGGAAAAAAAAAAGTAACAACCCATCAAATAGCAGGAACAGAAGTCCAGCAAGATACACACCCAGAACCAGGGCAGCTTGAATTCTTCTAGTCACCAAGTAGCTCAAGGCTCATATCCCCATCTATGCACTTCAACACACCCTGGGAAAAGGTAAGTCCATCCCCAAGTGCTAGAATTCCAAACCACAGTGTTGTCTGTGGATCTTGGTCAAAGGCTGCTTCTGGCTAGCAGATGTGAATATTGAACCTGTTTGAAGAACAGAACGGGGAGGTCCCTGGGGCCTCATATGTTGTTGGAGGTAGTATTATGACCAGCAACTGTACCACCTCCACACCTTGCCCAAGCAGCAGTACAATGATTATACAGCAATGAAACAGAGTGAGAACTGTCTAAGAGCTGCTGTAGACTCAAGAAAGCAACGCTTCTTTACATTCTAAAAGATCTTACAACCATAGAAGTTTAAAATGAGGGAGATTTGTTCAGCTTCTCTTCCTCCAAAAGTAGCTACTGGCATTTCAGCTATGCTGTTGGAGTTCAACTATGGGAATCAGTGGTTCAGTTCAATGTCTAGCAGTTATACAGCAAAGGTCTTAGGTGGACAAGGTAGCCAGTGCTATTTTACCAGACTATTATTGAGCCTGTAGCCTAGGTTCAACACTGCTCCAGATCTGTCCAGAACACAGTATATGAGCACATCTAGCTGGAGAGTTAAGATTGTCAAACAAGGAACAGTAACAATCCCTTGTGAGCAAAGGTCCTAAGAAACATAAGCCATTTAACTATAAGTGGATTTAATATCTAAAGTGAGGTCCTCACCCCATTCTGAAAAGCTTATGGTACCTTTAAAATTTGTTAAAATGTGCATAGCTGAGTCTTGTTTTAGCAGGACTGGTGTTCTGGGATAGAACAAGTATGTCACATTCATGGAAGCAAGAGTGATCAGTGGATTGTCAGGTGCTGACTACCAGGTTAGCATTCTTCTCTAAGTTTTTTTCCCCTAGTGGAAGCTTGAACCTGAGTTTTAGGATCACTTGCAAGCTGAGGGACAGATTTTTAGAACTGGGTATGTACAAAATAGGTGTAACCATTTGTAATATGCAGTTACTACACTTATGCAAAAAAGGAATATTGATGTAAAACTGGTCATTCATGCATGTGTCAAGTTCCGAAAGTCTGGGCCTATCTATTCATTGCTAAATAAAGTAGGGACCTATAGCATTCTGATCTACTGTACCATGCCCCTTCAAAATCATTGATGTAAAGTTTACTACTTAGTCCTGTCAGTCTGGTTACAGAGAAGCAACTTGAAATGCAGATCTGGTTTAAGGTGACCTGTTAATGTCTCAACTTCTTGTAAAGAGAACTAGCTCTTGGTTAAGAGGCTTGTGTGATAATTGGGTTTAATCAAACACTGCTGGTTGATGCCTACCTGTACTGTGTATTTCCTCTGTAATGTACATGCCTTCCCGATATGTTAATCCACCTAAAACAGGCGTCCCTGTTGCTGGAGCCAGTGAAGGATCAAAAGCATCAATGTCAAAGCTCAGATGAATTGGTCTTTGTCCCCTGCAGAAAAATAAAATTGGTGGCTTGATATTTTGCTATCTTATGTGGTCAGGACCTAATGTACTTCAGAGCACACTAGAACCAAGTTCTTATTTTCACTTCCCTATTGTTTAAAAACTAATGAAATCATTCAAGTGTTTATGCTGTAAACTTGTATTTGGGCTCCTACAGGACTGTCCAGGCATGCCATGTTCAAAAAACTTCCCAGAGCAGAGTTTCTCTTTCTCCCTCACCCTCCTTAAAGCATGTGCCAGGAAAGGGGGAAGCTTGTCACTTCACCAGTACATCATCTGTTCCGCTGCCCCTGCACAGCAAAGATAGCAGTTCCAGCTCTGGCACCCCATCCATGCTGTCTGGCTCCATTGAACAGTGCAGAGAGCATTAGCGCAATCTTGGGAGGGAAAACTAGAAAGCAAAAGGCAGCTGTCTGTACCAGAAGTACTGAATTCCAAGGCATCTTGTAAGCCCTGAGGCTATGATTAAGATGAATGGGACAAGTCCTCTCCCTTACAACTCTAGTGTCAAACTGGCTGCAGACTTGCATTAGTGCAGCAGTTAACTCTGAAAATATTAACCAGGAGGAATTTCCAACCCATAAGGGCTAAAAAATACCTCGAATGAAGAGGGAGATTCAGGACGAGAGAGGTGGTATTATGAGCTACCTAAACTCTATGGTTACTATATGTCTGAGCTGCATCAAATGGTGCAGACTTAACCTTTTCCTCAAACTTCAGTAGCCAGGTTCTGGATTATTCAAGATATGGGTGAAGGAGGCACTTGAGTCCATCCCACATTTGTAGCAGCTAACAGTTGTTATAGTAGGGTTGTTCCAGACCCAGTGTGCAGTAATTTCATCGCAATGTCAGCAAAGAACCCAAGGATTAAAATCAACAGACCAGACTTCAGTCTTGAAGCATACTTATTGGAAGTTTGCACAGCTGCTAGATGTGCTGTGCTTATGCTGTGGATTGGACTGTCACTCAGCTACATTTCACCAGCAGTAACTGAGCACTCCCTTTCCTTTTAAATCATTACAGAAAGCAGAGAAAGATGTGCTGATACTCAATGGTGATGTGGAAAGTAATACTTCAGACTTGCATGGGTTAGAGATTCTAACACGTTAACAGCTTACAATTCAGGAACTTAGGTTTTGTCTGACACAAATACCTTCTGTTCATCTTCAGTGACAACGTACCTGCTCATTAGCTGTTCAAATGTCCTTTCCATAACTTTTTGGATTCCAAGGCGATCAATATCTCTCATTGAATAATACTGAATGTCATAGTTCTTCAAAATATAGCTGTTGAAAGAAAATGTAAAAACTTTCAGTATTTAAAGCCCTCATAACCAGCCCACGCCATTTAAATATGTAGCACAAGCGAACATGCAGCTCTGACTTCACCAGTAAGAAAAAGTCCTCCCCTCCACAGTGGTCTTGCACTTACTGTTCAGCAGGATCCACATCCCTCAGACCAATGTAGACAATATCAGATGCTGAGAGGCAGGGCTTTAGCCAGGAAAAGCCAGGAAGCAGTGGCATCTGCAAGCAGAGAATGGTGGTATATAGCTATGAAGTGACTTCTAGTGGCAGCTGTTTAACAAGCTTCCAGTTGACAATGGAAATAATTTTAGGGACTTGTTAAAGTTTTGACATGCACTTCCTCATGCTACCCTCTCTCTGCCCAGAGTGAATTCCTCCTGGGGACAGAAAAGCAAGGTCTAATAGATTGGGAACAGGGCTAAATCAAGATTTCCTAACAATCTCAACCTTGCCCCTTTTGTACTATTTGTTCTAAAACAAACAGCATTTAAGGAACATAACATTAAAAAAAATGAACCTAGTATTGTCTTATGCTGCTGGCTGCCTAGCAGTGTAGGGAAACCATATAGCCTGATAGAATAGGGGGCTGGTTCTAGTCCTGCTTTAACAATAACTTGCTCTATCAATTGATCACATCACTTAACCTTTCTCCCTCAGTTATATCCATTTCACAGATGGGTACAAGTGCCTGACAAAAGGTAACTTTAAGGCACTTAAATCTATGCACAAGAGGCACTACAAGGTCATATAACTATGTACATGAGACTGTACCATTAAGGTAGAATCAACTCAACAGTGTGGAACACCCCCCTCCCCTGAAGTTGCATGCTATGAAATGCCTTTGGTAAAAGGGGCTACCTCACATTAGTGGAAGTTAAGCTAGAAAGCAGACTTCCTAGGGAGTAAAACTGTGGCAGCAAATGCCAACAGAGGAGAGGTCCAACTAGGGTCAACTTCAGTGATACAGCAATTGTGTCAATAATCAGATTCCCTCCTCCACTTCCATTGAGTGAGAATAGCAGATTGGCAAGGCCTTTGTACTGCAGGGGGGGCTGAAAATGACTACTCCTTTGCACCTTTCATATAAGGATACAAATAAGTTGCAAAGGGTAGGGGATCAACATTATCCCTGTTTTACTGATTGTGAAACTAGGTTCTGTTACAGCTCTCACCGTAGTAACTGGGCACCTCAACCATTAGTGAATTTATCCTCCTGTGCAACAGGGAAGTTAGTTCTATTTGACAGATGAGAACTAAGGCATACAGAGAAAGTAACTTAAGGGCATGCCAGGATTTTGAGAAATTAACTCAGATCTCTCAAGTTCCAGCCCACTGTTTGTCCCTGAAATTTTCCCACCCCCAATCAGTTAGTGATTAGTGCACAGTGTCTCAGCAGTGGAAAAACAGACAGAATTGAATCCCAGCTCTGACTTAAAATATGGGACTAATTCCTCAGCAGCACGTTACCCTTGTCTGTCTGTCCCAGGTGAACACTGAATTTGTAGCGCCTGCAGTGGGATTTATGTGGATGGGCTGAAGAAGTAGCAACAGCAAAGTTTTTCCTCTGTAAATAACTGGCAAAGGCTGATGTGAAGAACATGGGAAATCTCTTTTTAGAAACAGCATGTTCTAGGTCAGAGTCTCAAACTCAAATGACCACGAGGCCCACATTACTGACACCTCCCCCCCACCGCCCTTGGCCCTGCCCCCACTCCACCTCTTCATGAAGCCCCGCCCCTGCCCCAGCTCTAGTGCAGACTATCTTGCCCAATTCCAGTGGTGGTGGGGGTGCCTGAACATGCAAGGAAAGGCTAAGGTTTAGGGAAGACAATATACATACAGGTCTGTTTTAACCCTTTTCCTCTCATGGTCCTATGGATATATACTTTGAAGAGGCTGTTCAGTGTCCAATGCATTTTTTTTATACTGATCACAGAAAGTCTAGAGCAGGGGTCAAACCCAACTTGGACCTGCTGGTAAACAGGAGTGCAGCGATCTGGAGACCCAGTCTAAGAGGGGGGGAACTGCAGATTCCACCCTGAGCAAAGTACAAGCACCAGCCTGTCACTGGGAGAGAGGGTGTCCATGGAGAGGCAGCCTGTGAGGAGCCAAACATACAGCTCACGCTGAGTCACAATCGCTGACATCACAACGTCAGTGACCTAAGAGACTAAGTCCAGGACTGGAAGCTAGGAATCCTCTGCAACTATGATGATGTGACCTTGGGCAAGACAGCATGTGTAAGACATTACTACCTACTTTAAAGGTGAGGCGGGGACTAGTCTGTGTACAGCACTTTGAAAAGGTTGTGTGGTAATACAGCTAGAAGAGTAGAACCAGAGAATTCTTCATGCTTCTGGGCGATAGGTCTGAGTGAAGGAGGACCCAGCAAGAGCTACACGAGTTAGGCAGGAGAGGTAAGCTCTCCTTCCAGCTATCAGTACAATTTATCTATTAAACAAGTACAAATAAAAGATCGGTTCATGCATAATCCCTCTCTGGTCATTCAGATGTACAGCCAAGCCCACTACAGGTAAAGCCAAGCCACTGAACTTTCACTTACAGGCCGCTACTGAGTAACAACGATTAAGGTGCCACAAAGACTCCTTGTTTTTATATAGAGACTAACAAATTTATTTGGGCATAAGCTTCCGTGGGCTAAAACCCACTTCATTGGATGTATGGAGTGGAACATACAGTAGGGAGGTATAAATACATAACCTATGGAAAGATGGGAGTTGCCTTACTAAGTGGAGGAGGGGTCAGTGCTAATGAGCCCACTTCCACCTTAATTGATGCTCCTTGGAGGTTTCCAATGCACAAGCGGAGCTAGTTTAGCTTGCAGGATTTGCTGGGAATTCAGCTCAGGGTGGTTTGGCTGCATAATTTCCTTCCCATTGTGTGTAATGCCACACTGAACACTTGTTTCAAACAGTTAAATCCTCCTGTCATAAACAGACAGTAGGAGTTAATAGAACAGAAGTACTTTATATCTCTTTTGACTGTAAAGGGTTAACAAGTTCAGCAAGCCTGGCTGTCACCTGATCAGAGAACCAATCAGGGGACAGGACACTTTCAAATCTTGAGGGAGGGAAGTTTCTGTGTGTGCTGTTAAAATTTGGTTGTTGTTCACTCTGGGGGCTCAGAGGGACCAGACGTGCAACCAGGTTTCTCTCCAATCTCCCTGATAAGTTCTTATAGATTCCAAATAGTAAGTACTAGTAGATGGCAAGTTAGCTTTATGTTTTTTTTCTTATTTGCAATGTGCATTTGGCTGGAAGGAGTTCAAAATAATATTTTGCTAAAAGGATTTTAATTTGTACTGTATATTTAGGACTGGGAGGATATCCCAGTGTCTAGCTGAAAACCCTGTACCTATTCCGTTTTAAAATTTACAAAGATAATTTTCTCTCTCTTTAATTAAAAGTTTCTTGTTTAGAACCTGATTGTTTTTTATTCTGGTGTGAGACCCCAGGGATGGGGTCTGGATTCACCAGGGAATTGGTGGGGAGAAAGGAGGGAAGGGGGAAAGAAAGGCTAATTTTCTCTCTATGTTAGGATTACTGTCTCTCTCAGGGAGAGAGAAGGAGGGGGGAAGGTGCATTTTCTTCTCTGTTTAAGATTCAAGGAGTTTGAATCACAGTGATCTTCCAGGGTAACCCAGGGAGGGGAAGCCTGGGAGAGGCAACGGTGGGGGAAAGGGTTTACTTTCGGGTTTACTTTCCTTGTGTTAAGATCCAGAGGGTCTGGGTCTTGGGGGTCCCCGGGCAAGGTTTTGGGGGGACCAGAGTGTACCAGGCACTGGAATTCCTGGTTGGTGGCAGCGCTACAGGTTCTAAGTTGGTAATTAAGTGTAGAGGAATTCATGCTGGTACCCCATCTTTTGGACGCTAAGGTTCAGAGTGGGGAATTATACCATGACACCTCCTTTTAGAAACAGCCTGATGCATAAGCAGCAGGTACCCAGTACGTGCTGAATATGCATACTGACAAAGTAGGATATGTGAAGAGAGCCAGATGTACTGCATTTCCAGCTGCCATTCTCAACCTGCAGGCCGTGACCCTCTCCCATTCTCTAACCGGGACCCAAGGCTGAAGCAGACATGCTCACTTCTAATTAGGTCCCTGCTGCAGATGCCACAGACACTGTACTGGTTACCATGGCACTCCTACAGTATGCTATAGGAACCTGTACGAGGGCTTCCAGGCTACAGTCAAGGCAGAGTGGTTATTAAATGCCCTAGGTGCACCAATATCAAGCCTCTTTTTGACTGCTGCAGAAGCAGGCCACTTTTCTTGTGCCTTTAAAGAGAATGGCCATCAGCCAGGGCACTTTGCCAAGCAGGCTACAAGCAGCCCTGAACTGTAACATTTACTAGAATGTCTAGTGCTCGAGCAGTGCATCAGGACAGCCCATACAGGACCTGCCCCCGACAGGCCCCTAGGTGGTCAAAATATGGAACGGTTGCAAATATAGATGTACAAGGGGAGTGTAAAAGGCATATGAGCTATGCAGGGATGAGCGTGGCACAGCTCCTACAGGCTCAGACAGGGGAGGCTCCCTTTTTGGCTCACCCAGCAGAACTGCTGCCTGCGCACTACAACAGTCTCTGTGTATTGGCTACCAGAATATGCAGGTTCCACACAGTGGCCAGTTGCTGGACTGCAGCCTTTGCTGATGCATTAGGTCTGTTTTAGCACAGGATACTGAGTGGCAATGGGACATGAAGCCTCTCACTTCAAACCCAGATCAAGCACCTTATGTGACATGGGCTGATGCTCTCCATCGAGTTCCTAGCAGACGTGTCTATCACAAAATCCACTAGCACCCCGGCAGTAAGTGCCCCCTAGGTGGCAGTATCTACAAAGAGGCCAAGAGCTGAATAAGCAACGTCTCTCTCAGCACTAGCAGATTATAGATGTAGGATGCCTGTAACTTTATCTTATCTAGGGGATAAATGGGAGATCAGTCTCAGGGGCAGATAAACCAGCACCTTTCACCAGAGTTGAAATTAAATAGTGTGCTGTACAGTCACCTCCCCCTCTCCCCAACAAAACCTAGAGCCACTTACTTTATCCTGGAGCTCTCGTAACAGAAATGAGACTGGCTGTCCATGGAGGTTTCCAGATTGAGTTGTGAGAGGGGTGTTGATATCGGCATGTGCATCCACCCAGATCACACAGAGGTGAGGGCACTGCCGTGTGTGGCCACTGATGGAACCAAGTGCCAAGCTGAAAAAGTACATAAAAAAACATATGTCCTACTGAACAATTCCAGGGGCTATGACAAGCAAGGTTGCCACATTTCAAATGTCCAATATTCGCACTGCAACATCTCATCCCAGGGAGCTCTGCCATCACCACAGGAACATCAGTGTGATGTGTACCACTAGGCATCATGATTCTGCATTAGCTCACAGGAGGACTGGGCTACCTTTCATAAAACTCTGCAGGAGTATACTAGTATTGGGATATGGGGGCAGGGCTTTGCTTTCTTTTCCTTCCTTCAGGCTCTCTTACCAAGAGTCCTCCCACCTCCCTAGCCTTCACCTGTCCCAGGTCCAGAGGAGCATCACCAGAACCCATCTCACCCCTACCTAGCAGGCTCATCTTGCACAGTCACCAAGCAAACTCTCTGCTGCCTCCCTATTGTTCGCTGCAGTCATTTTGCCTCATTTCGACACAGCCCACCTCCTCCCCACTGTTTCCAGTCTGGGGGCGGAGACAAGAGGGATGTGATATTTGGAGGAGGGGAAAGAAGAGGATACACTAGGGATGGGCAAACTTTTTGGGCTGAGGGCCACATCTGGTTTCCAAAATTATATGGAGGGCCAGGTAGGAGAGGCTGTGCCTCCCCAAACAGCCACTTGTGGCCTGGCCCTGCCCCCTATCTGACCTCCCCCTGCTTCTCACCCCCTGATGGCCCCCCTGGGACTCCTGCCCATCCACACCCCCTGCTCCCTGTCCCCCCGACCCCCAGGACTCCTGCTCCACCCGGCCCCCCGTTCCCTATCCTCTGAGAGTCCCCGGACCCTCCACCACCCCATCCAACCCCCTATCCTTCCTAAATGCCTCCTGGGGATCCCTGCCCCCATTCAACCCCCTGTTCCCTGCCCTCTGACCGCCCCACTTTCTATCCACCCTCCTGCCCTCTTAACTCCCCCTCAACTCCCCTGCCCTCTATCCAACCCCCTCGGCTCCCTGCCCCCTTACCACGCTACCTGGAGTGCCGGTGGCTGGTGGCACTACAGCTGCACTGCCTAGAGCACCAGGACAGGCAGCCACGTTGCCCAGCTGGAGCCAGCCATGCCACCATGCAGCACAGGCCCCAGCTCTGCAGCTGTGCTGCCCAGCAAGAGCTTGCAGCCCTGCCGCCCAGAGCATTGCACCGCAGCAGGATGAGCTGAGGCTGTGGGGGAGGAGGGACAGCAGGGGAGAGGCCGGGCAGGAGGGTCCCGTGGGCCAGATGTGGCCTGTGGGCAGTAGTTTGCCCACCTCTGGGATACACGGAGGTAGACTTAGGACTCACTCTCTTATCAGAGGGCTCCCTAGCCCCTCCCCCAAAATCCTTTAAGAACTAGCTGATCCCCAAAGAGTTACACACCTGTCCTAGGGTCCACAAAAGTCAACACAGGTGAAATAAACCATATGAATTCCCTCAAAAAAGAGCAGCATCATTGGTTTTTAATACTTGCAGCTTCCAGAATTTGGAAACAAAAGTCGCCGCTGTCTGTTACTTTCTAAGATCACTTTTTTATTCTGCTGGTTCATGGAGTCACAGAATTAAAGACAAAACAAATGTTATGTCCCCACATGGTACTGCCAGGAAAGGAGAAAGGGGTCTGGGAGTAGCAGACACTCACAGCATTATCATCATGCAAGCAACTTTGATACTCTCCCAATCTGTGCCTTGCAGAGCTTCCATGGCCCCAGACCCCTTGTCCTTTCATCTCAGTTTTGATTTACACCAACAAAAGGAGATAATCCACCTCACACAGCTTACAGTCAATCTGTGGCATTCAGTGGCATCCACCACTTTCATCCGGCTTGACTCACCTATGGTCACCTCCCATAGTTACACAGCTATGTCCAGCAGCCACTGCTCCGCTCACAGCATCAGCCAGCACCTGGCTGGCTAATCCCACAGAGCGTGGGTATTTGACCAGGTTGTTGTACAGCTCGTCATTGGGCACTTGAGTGAAACTCAGATCTCCAAAGTCGTACACTCGGCAACCTGGTAACACACAGCAGCAAAAAGCAAAAGGTTAAGTCTGGATTCAAGTACCCCCAAAGGCATTCTAAATACACTCACAGTGACTGGGTTACGTCAAAAGAAACAGGTGCTCCCCAGCAACTATTAGGAGACTGCCCTACCAGGCACCCCCCGGCAACTTACTAAATCAACAGCACCAATTCAGCCATTAGGAAAAGAACTCTGAAATTTCCAGCCAGCTCTGGCTGGAGTTAAGTGTGTTACACAGAAAAACCTCCCTGGGTTTCTCATCCCACTGGGCAGAGCAGAACAGGGCAACAGAGCTATGGGATTCTCAGATACAAATTCAGCAGTTGGTGAGGGTTGCAGAGTAAACAAGAAATTAGAGACCACTTCCTACCCACTAATGATTAACAGCATTACCATTTTAGGGTCCATTTACATGGACAGTGAAAGGGGTGTGGTGGGAGAACAAGACATACTAAGGCAACACAGCCAGTGTTCTTTGCTTTGTTCCCTTGGGAGGGGTACGTCTCCAAAGGAACTCAGCTGAAGGGCTGAAATTCTGTCCTAAGCCCTTTACTACTGACCGCCCCAATCTGGAGGACTAGAACCTGAGTGAGTACATAACTCAGTCACACCCCAAAGGGGTGCTGCAAAGGGATCAGAACCACGACGACACCAAACCAACTTTCACAGCATTTTAACAAACAAGGTCACACTATGTAAATAAACCAAAGTCAACTGGATGTCAACTAGAGACACCGGCAATTCAGTGAAATGAATACCTTCAAAATTGTTTACAAATGCCTGGAAATAAAACTAAAAATATTTTAAAAAGAGACACAGCGTCTTCAAAAAGCATTTCCCTCTCCATTTCCTGCTTTTGTTATGGAAATATTCGTACAAAAATAACTGCAAAAAGTTAGGGCTTGGAGCAAGGATAAGCGGGACAGTAAAGAACCCTTAAGGGATGGTTTAGCAGCCTGGCTTTTTCCAGCAAAGTGCCTGTCTCTGACACATCAAATGCTTTCCGTAGTTGCAGAGTCTGGCTCAAATTTCTCTGGATGACTTAACAGTCTTGGCTGAGAATGTGCATCCAAGAGGAGGACTACATGAAACACTCTCAAGAGCAAACACTCGCCTGCTCCTGGAACCTTTATAATACACTCTTCTTACCAGATATTATTCAAGCACCAGACGCTGGGACTTTAGATAAGCAAGACAAGGGTCCTACTCCAAGGATCTTACAAGCTGTATTAGAAATTTTATTAAAGCTAATGTTAAAAAATTATATAATACATAGATTGGGAAAAGAGTGTCAGTACATTTGGGTATAGTGCTTAGATGATCCATAAATACAAAGTTTGTTTTTAAAGTCACATGATACATAGAGTACATAATCAGCAATAACCCAAATTTTGGTGAACAGATTCTAATATCTAAACTGTATTGTTAAATCTAAACACTCAGGTAACATCACTCATGAAAAATTGTACAGAGATTTGGTTGTGGAAAGCAAAATATATCAATATATCTCAATTCTCAATTACTGAGAGACAATCTCCACTGAGATTGTCCCTCAGTAATTGAGAATTAGGTAGATCGTCCATTTAGAGAATAGAATCCATGAGGAAAGTATTTGTTACTTTCCTGACTGTGCTTACTACAACTAACAACAAGAAGCACACACACACACACACAAAATAGGCTGGGACACTGTCTTATGGTGACAGCACAGAACTGGGAATAAAGAGATTTTGCTCTGTTTGAAATACAATCCTGCGCATATTTTGTTTTTCTTCTATTTCTTAATTTCAATTAATATTTTGTACCAAGTTTTAAGAAAGCAGCCACATAAAATATTATAGTTGGACTGTCTTATGTACAGAAAGGTCTCCCTGCCCTCCTGCACCAATCAGCATTTTAGGAGTTCTGTCTGTGCTCGTCTATGTTTTTGAACTGTCTCCTCTATGCTGATGAAACTAGTTTATCTCACTGAAAGCAGCCTAAGAGGCAAAACAAAGCAATAAAGGATTTAAATGCACGTGAAATATGATGTTTAAAAAGGAAGAGAACGATGCCAGGCAGAGAGCGTGAGCAGATATTGAGCCAAACTCCCTGTGCAGCCACCTCTACCAGTTCTGGATCTCCAAACAACTGTCAACACACCTCAGTCCAGAACTGCAACATCTTCTGCCATTCCTGAATAGAAACTGACAGCTGTGCTAAACTGTCTGTTTCATGCGGTGAAGACAGTTTCATTGGAAAACTGGGAAGCGACCAGCAAACTTATCACACTTGTGACCTAATCAACAGTAGTTGAAAAGACCTGTTTCAAAAGGAGTCATCTCCAGACATAGCTGGCTAAAGACTAAATAGATCACTGCCTGACAATTCTGTTCCTCTACGCCTGTCTGTCAAAGCTGTCACAGGGACTCTCAGCCCACAGGGTTCCTCCCTCTGCCTACTAGGCTAAGCAATAGTCACACTGGATGCCATCACTTCCCTACCAAGACTAGAGATAAACCTCTATTATACAGAGGTTCCCAGTTTGTAAATGGGAAAGACCTCAGAGAAACATAATAAATGATTTAAGGGCTGATTTATGATGGATAAAAAGGACACTATCAGCTCAAATCAGGCTCAAGCTTTAAGAAGATCAATTCAGATCAAATGGAAATACTTTCATGACCTTTTTTAAAAACTTCCCCTGTAGCACTTACAACCCACATTTTGCATCACTTTGTTATTGCCCAAGAACCTGAAATTGAAGTGATTTAAAAACAGAGAGAGGAATTGGTTAGTCTGTTTTCAGGGTTAGACTGTCTACCTTAGCTATCTATTTTAGAATTTTCACCATAGTATCTGACAGCCTTCTATGTAAAATCAATTCATCACAATAGCCAAGACCCTAGTGATGGATTTCATGGAGTACCTGGCTCTTGCCTTGTTTCAGGGTAGAAACTCTGCTCTCTCTCTTTTTTGGGATGGGAGGGTGTTGTTTCTGTTACAGGTTTTGGCTGGTGGTTTTGGGCGGTAGGGGAATGTTAGTGTGAGTGTCACATTTATGCTGGCACGACTAGTAAAAAGACCAATGTTCAAATAGTTTTTAAAAACCTAATGTCCTATCTGTATTGCAGGTAAGCAAACTTGTGTCAAATGGTGGTGTACAGGGATGGAAGGCAGGTTATGCTGTTTTGCCACTTTCATTTGGTATTCAGTGAGTATGCAAATCAAGTGTAATTTATACAGCAAAGGGAGGAGAATTGGGGGTGGATGTAGGAAGAAAAGCAACTGACAAAGTGCAAGATAAAGCAGTTCCCCACCATCCCTGTCTCTTAGTATGTTTGTACAGCACCTAGCACATATGGCTCCAGGTTTAGTTGGAGCTTCTAGGCACTACCTTACTACTACTACTAACCCCATAAGGTCAGATTTTCATCTTTGCAGCACCTGTTTAAATACAAAGTGATTCCACTGACTTTAATGAAGGTACTGATCCTCATACTTCATCTTCCACATTCCTAGAAGTATTTAAGAGTATGACCTAGCAGAAGAAAAGCGTTAGAGCAATCCAAGGGGGATGGGACCAAAAGTAATGGCATGAAACCGAGCAATCAAAAGTTTAGATTGAATGTGAGGAAATATTCCCTACCAGTAAAGTCTATTTGTCTGTGGAATTATCTCCAGGCGAGTGGAGAATGCTCCATCACTTGAGACATTTAATTCTTGACTGAACAAAGAACAAGAGAACACATTATAGGATCAGCACTGCACTAGTTCCTGAAGTGGGGCTCAGATGGGGCTTAGAGATTCTTTCCATCTGATAGATAGGACTATTTTCAAAACAATTTAAAAAACTGAACTTCAAACAGATGCTTACGTTCTATACTGCAATCCAGCAAACACGTCCTGGCTACTCCAAAGGAACATGCAGACAGCCAAGCAAGTCCTGCCCTCAACTCCCAAGGGACAGCACAAACTGACCTGGATTAGCCTGATTTCAGAGTTGTCCAAGCATCTACATTAGTGTACTTAACGTAGGATCATATTTAATCAAACTGTTTGGGATCTGCTGTCCTTGGTGCACATGCTCAAACTCCTGGATACTTGGAGAAGTCCTAACAGACTGGATGATGTTCACTCCCAGCCTTCCCTTTAAGTGAAATGCACCTCTTCACTTAGCTCCCACAAGTGGGAACATTTAACTAGCAGATAATTTCCCTGCACAGATTTAGAGGAATTTTATTTCTGGCCCAATAGTTCTGGAAACAAAGGATCTCCATTTAACCACAACGCCTCTACAGTGCAGGCAGCAGCACCACCCTGCCAACGGAGCTCATTCCTGAACCAGAAGCCGCAGCTCTAGAGATCACAAGGAAATTCAGTCTTCATGCCCTCTCTGCTGATACTGTCACTGGGGTGTTTTTTGTGATGCAGGGAATTGAATGGGGATACCACACAAAGAGGCAACTGGAAAATCATCAGTCAGGAATGACCTTCAATTCACTTATCAGAGGGGTAGTCGCGTTAGTCTGGATCTGTAAAAGCAGCAGAGAATCCTGTGGCACCTTATAGACTAACAGACGTTTTGGAGCATGAGCTTTCGTGGGTGAATACCCACTTCGTCAGATGCAGGTAGTGGAAATTTCCAGGGGCAGGTATATATATGCTAGCAAGCAAGCTAGAGATAACGAGGTTAGTTCAATCAGGAAGGATGAGGCCCTGTTCTAGCAGTAGAGGTGTGAAAACCAAGGGAGGAGAAACTGGTTCTGTAATTGGCAAGGCATTCAGAGTCTTTGTTTAGTCCTGAGCTGATGGTGTCAAATTTGCAGATGAACTGAAGCTCAGCAGTTTCTCTTTGAAGTCTGGTCCTGAAGTTTTTTTGCTGCAGGATGGCCACCTTAAGGTCTGCTATAGTGTGGCCAGGGAGGTTGAAGTGCTCTCCTACAGGTTTTTGTATATTGCCATTCCTGATATCTGATTTTTGTCCATTTATCCTTTTCCGTAGTGACTGTCCAGTTTGGCCGATGTACATAGCAGAGGGGCATTGCTGGCATGTGATGGCGTATATTACATTGGTGGACGTGCAGGTGAATGAACCAGTGATGGTATGGCTTCAATTCACTGTTTGCTTGGGCTGGATTGGAAACGATACAAAGCCGAACGACTTCCATACGCAGTTTCCAGGCTGCCATTCTAAACCCTGGACTATTATGTAGAAGGCTGGCTGTGATACACCATGCAAGCAACCGGAAAGTCCCACTTTGACCATTTACTGCTATATTTCATTATGCAACTGTTTACTCACACAAAAACAGTAATCCTGCTTATACAATGATTGCTCTTCCATCTCAGATTACTGCCGTGGATGCCTGCCTCATGAGTCATGAAGTAAAGAAGCAAAATGGAAAGGCTTTCATGGGGAACCGAGAATGATCTATAAAAACCACACTTAAATGCTCCCTTTTCTCTGTACAAAGCAAGAGGCCACTAGGTACAACCATCCCTCCCCCAGACCAGACCAGGGAGCCTGGGCTCTAATGAACCCAGGTAGCTTTTTGGTAGCTGTCATGTCATAGTGATGAGCTCGGGATGTACTAGCCTCCACTTGTACATCTACGTATGCCTTGCGGTCACTTCTGTATGAATGTCGGCAGGAGGATATGATTAGAGAGCTAGCAGATGAGTCATTCATTATGACCGATGCATAAAGAAGCCTGTTCTGAAGTAGTTTTAATCCACTAGGCCACGGTTGGGCAAACTTTCTGGCCTGAGGGCCACATCAGGGTTCAGAAACGGTATGGAGGGCTGAGTAGGGAAGGCTGTGCCTCCCAAAACAGCCTGGCTCCTGCCCCCTATCCACCCCCCTCAGAACCCCACACCCATCCAACCCCCCCTGCTCCCTGTCCCCTGACTTCCCCGACCCCTATCCACACCCCTGCCCCCTGACAGGCCCCCTGGGACTCCCACGCCTATCCAACCCCCCATTCCCCATCCTCTGACCACCCCTCCCTTCAGAACCTCCACCCCATCCAACTGCCACCTGCTCCCTGTCCCCTGACTGCCCCCGGGGACTCCCTGCCCCTTATCCAACCCCCCTACCTGCCCCCTTACCATGCTGCTCAGAGAAACAGGACTGGCAGCTGCGCCGCCCAGCCAGAGCCAGCCATGAAGCCATGCTGCCCGGCAGGAGCTCGCAGCCCCACCACATAGCGTGCTGGTGGCACAGCGAGCTGAGGCTGTGGGAGGAGGGGGAACAGCAGAGGAAGGGCCAGGGACTAGTAGTTTGCCTACCTCTGCACTAGGCTAAGCAGAGAAAAATCTCTCCTATTGACAGGAGGGTGGGGAGATGCTGTCTTCCCTATAGATGTGAATCTAGGACACCCAAGTGGCACAACATCTAGGGATTGTGTTATCAGCTCTGAAACAAGAGGGCAGAATAGAAGCAGCAATGTTTAGACTTACTAAACTGTGGAAAAGTCTCTTACTGGAGAAGCATCAGAGCATAATAAGTTTAAAACTAGGGCTGAAAAAACATCCACTGATTTTTTTTATATTATATATATACACACATACACACACTCATATATGCAAGCACTGACAGGGGGATGCACTGAATGGTTTAATAGGGCTATCTCATCCATTACATTTCACACCCCAATACCCTCACCCTCCTTCTCTGCACATATTATGAGATCTAGTTCCAAGAAAACATGTCTTTAATCAGAATCTGTTTTAACACTCGATGATCTCTACTATCTTCTGCCTACCCACAAAACCAAACCAGTCAGCTACCATTTAAACTCAGTGCTCTCAAGGTTGTCCACAAACCCTGACATTTCCCAGACTCCTCCCATGTGAGTCAGTGTCACACGGGGTCTGGGCTCTCTGATGTTAATGGGTGCCCAAAAAAATCAGTTTCTAGGCTTGGGAAACATTTCCATGGTAGAGCTGCATCAGAGCAGGATATTCTGATGCAACCTCAATGTGTTGTGCAACACAGTAACATTGTCATGTTACGTCACAGGTCCTATTACTGGCAACTCCAGATACCAGGGTAGCCAGTTCTGCGGAATCCCTGGAAGGTGGCAAGAAGCCAGAGAATGTGAATTTGTATTTATCATAACTATTCTGACATCCATTTTACACCGCTTTCCCCAAGTTTCCCATGGTATTTAACCCTTTACGGTCTTCTCCAGGTGTCCAAGCCCCAGCATAAGAATCCTCCCTCACTTACATTTCCAATTTCCTTCAAGCCCACAATGAGCTTAAAGCCAGCAAAGCAGCACGTTCCTAATAGAAACCCTACCAAGGACATGACAGCCACACCTGGTCCCACTATAATGAATCTCTCCCCAGCAACAAGCTCCTTGTTCTTTACCATTACATGAGATAACATTGATTTTCCCAGGCAGGTAAAGAAAAACCAAAGCAGGAATGACACTGCTTTCCCCAGTTCCTTCTGATACTAACAGCACTTCCAAAAGACTCATGGGGGAAGAGACAACTCAGCATTACCAGATCACTTCACATTTTTACACACACCCCCCGCAGAAAAACAAAAACAAACAAAAAAAGAAAACCCTACAGTGCAGTTTAGCTTTTTGACAGCTGATTTGGGTGCCAAATTCCTGATATTTTGCCTGATGGTTTTGCCACTGAAAGTTGCCTCTTCCACACAAAAACACAAAACACTTTATGGGTTCCTGAAAAAACTGTGCAAATTTCAAGCTTTTTCAGACCTCATATGTCTGAGTCTTTCAGATGAGGCAAAACCAAGTCTCAACCAACAAAATGGCTGTTAAAGATTCCATATCACTTAAAACAAGGAATATGCCAAAATCCAGTTCAGATAACTAAGTTCTGCCCCCGCATCAATCCCATGTGTGGTTCCAATAGAAACCCTATTCTTCCCTCTTTCCTTCTATCTCAGAGATAGCTGAATTTAAGCAAGATAAACTGATCCACTTATACATAAAAACTGTTAAAGTGCTTTGGGATGAAAGAAAAACAAAGAGCTCTCTATTCTTTGCTCCAGTGCCTGAACTCATCTTAGTAAAACTTGGGATGGGAAGAAGGGGAGAGGAGGATGGACACACAAGAGGAAGAGTCAGCAAATAAAGTTTCCTATTTTACATCAATTTAGCTTAAATTGATGTCATGGTTTAAATTACATTAAGAGCATCTGCACTGTGATTAGAGTGCAGTGTAATGATTTTTAAACCAATCTGAAGTTAAACTGTCACAGATGTGAATACAGACAAAACCTAAGGGCAAAAATTCCAACAATCGTGATGCAGAGGATTTTCCCAAAAAAGGGCATGTGACAGGAAAGTCCCACTTCAAAGAAAAAGAGCCTCCTTCAGTAATAAAGAGGGCTATGGAGCAGACAGCTAATTATTTAATGAGTGTCCAGACTCCAAGCTGAGTGTTTGTGCTTTGATTGTTGGCATCTTCATAGGCTGTAACTAGCCTTTGAAGTTAATACCACTTCAGACTGGTCTGCGCTTGAAAGTTCTACCAGTATAACCAGGTCTGCTGGGGGGTGATTTATTTGTTACTGATGCAGATATACTGCTACAAACCCTAGTGTGGACTTAACAGTGTTTACACTAGTATAACTTATTCTAATTTGGGAAGCAAAATAAAGTATACTGATATAAGCACCTTTATACTGGTATTACTATCTATGCTGGGGGGGGGTGCGTTCCGCACACTAATTATGCTGGTATAGTTAAAATGTCAAAGCGTCCTAGTATCAACAGGCCCTTAGATGAACAGCATGTTGGAGAAGAGTGCTCATACTATTTTGCTTTGTAGGGCAGGTGAAATGATCACACAGCATCAGATTACACTGGGGCCCTTTGTCCAGAGGGGAGTTTTCTGAAAATATTTTCCATCACTACTAACATGGACGCAGCTCCCCTGGTGCTATCAATGGGTGAGAACAAAAGGGAATGGTGGCAACCAGCATCTTCGACTCCACTGTAGTCTAGCCCAGTGGTCCCCAAACTTTTCAAGTTGTGCCCCCTGCCCCCTCACCCCATGAGCCAGGGCTGGGAGCAGGCTTGTGGCTCCTGGCTGACTGGTGTGGCAGGAGCAGTCAGGGTAAGGGGGTCAAGGCTGGGGCTGGTCCAGGACCTAGGCCCAAGGCTGGGGGAGAGAGCTGAGGCTGGACTGGGACCAGGACCAGGAGCGGAGCTGCAGTCAGGACTGTGACTGGGGGCGGGGCTGGAGCACAGCTGGGGGCAGAGTGGGGCTGGGTTGTGCTCCCTCCCCAGTGGCACACACCCTGTGGGGGCTGGCCCAGGCCTGCTGCGCTCCCCCCATCCCTGAACATTTCTCTGTGCCCCCAAGAAGGGCATGGCCCCCAGTTTGGGGACCACTGGTCTAGACCCACTAAGTACATAACAGATGACACACTGATTAAAATGCTAGCGGTCACCTATAATTCTGTTTATACAAGTGCTTCAGCAGTCACTGCACTGCACAAGCATTAGTAATAGTGGGAAATATGAGAAACAAAGGCTAGTGTGGATACAACTTGGGGGATTTACAGATGAAGCCAGAAGCTCAGATTTTTAAGAAATCCTTATAAATGGCAGGATTTGATATTTTTTTAATTGGCCCTGGAAACATGGAAAGGCTTAAGAGCTTTAACGGGCTGAGCCTTTAAGGAAGACGGCTGAGATGGGATCCAGGTTTATGACACATGAATACCAAATCCCTAGTTGGATTTACATGCAAACATCCCACTGGGCATCTGCATATGTCCCATGACCAAACTGAGTTCAGGTGATATCTAAATGGAATGGGTGGGGGCTTGTTTCAATGGACATAGCCTAATCATCTCTTGAATACATGGGTCCAAGATTTGATTGCCCAGCTCTTAGCACATAATGAGCAGTAACAACATTTGCAATTAAAAGTTTTGCAGCCCCTTCAGCAGACATCCAGAGGAAGCTGAGTGATTCATTATGGTAGCATGGAGGAGACCAGCCTGCTACAGTGGACCTCCTCTAAGAGCTTGTGGGGGAGGGGGCGCAGAAAGGCTGACTTGCTGTTTTGGATAAGCAGGTGGTAGGCTTTTAAGGCCTGGTCTACACTGGGTGGGGGAGGGGCGGGCGGTGCGGGGGGAAGAGAGATCAATCTCTATCGCATCTACACTACAGATAGTGTAGACGTACCCTTAGTCACAAAGGAGTATAGAGCTTCTCCCTTTCAGGTTAATCAGCTGACAGCAGCTGCCTTCTCCCTGCGATGCTGCTCCTGCATAGCCAGAGCAGAGCTCTACTCCTAGAGAGCTTTGAGATGCCATGTAGAGCTCTTGAGCCTTACAAGAATGAAACTCTGCTACTGTCATAAACAGATAGCTAAGGGTTAATGTTTCTTTTACCTGTAAAGGGTTAACAAAGGGAACCAAACACCTGACAAGAGGACCAATCAGGAAACCGGATTTTTTAAAAGCTTAAGGGAGGGAATTTGTGGGTCTTCTTTGTCTTGGGTCTGTGTCTTTGGTCTGTCTCTCAGCTATGAGAAGCTTCTTTCTATCTTCTAATCTTCTGTTTCCAAATTGTAAGTACAGGTAGAAAAACAATATAGGCTTTTATGTTGTTTTGGTTGTATTTACATGTGTGTAGCTTGCTGGAATGTTTCAAATTGGATATCTTTTTGAATCAGACTGTTTATTCATTTTTTTCTTTTAAGCAATTGATCCTGTATTATTGTCATCTTGATACAGAGAAATTTTGATGTCTTTTTTCTTTCTTTTTTTTATATAAAGTTTTCTTTTTAAGACTTGTTTGAGTTTTTCTCTCTGGGTAGGCTAAGGAACAAGGGGAGGGAATTCTCTTTGTGTTAGATCTACGGAGGATAAGCTCTGCAGCACCAGGGAATTGGTGGGAGGGGGAAAGAGAGATAGAATCATTTCTGTTTCCTTGTATTTGGGGTTTGTCTCTTTGTGGAATAGAGGAGATATGCTTCTTGGTATTGTGATGTAAAGAGATTGCATCAATACTCTCAGGTTAGCCCAGAGAGGAAAGTCTGGGTGGGAGAGGGAGGGGGAAGGGAAGTGGAGTATTTCCCTTGCCGGTAAGACTCAGAGCTTCTGGGTCTTGGGGTCCCTCCAGGGAAATTTGGGGGACCAGAGCGAGGCAGGCGCTGTAATTCCTGTCTGGTGGCAGCGAGATAAGATCCAAGCTGGTAATTAAGCTTGGAGGTTCATGCTAAGCACCCAGATTTTGGACGCTAAGGTCCAGATTTGGGAGAAAGGCTTATGATAGCTACTATGTGAGTGAAGAGCCCAACATCATAGCACCCTCTCTTTGCAAGTCTCCCTCTACCCCTACAAGCCAGTTCATTAGCCCTCCATGACATTATGTTCCCCTACTTATCTAGTGAGCCATACTGGGAGGTTGGATCCAGATCCAAACTTCATAGCTAATCCAATCCTCCCCTCTAGCAATCCAAACCAAAAATCCACATCTGGCCACCACACTCTGCAGCTCAGGCATATCTTTAAACTTCAATAAGAGTTGCTTTTGTTTTTAAAATCACAACCTGATCTCCTGTGATCTGGGGATCCAAACAGCATATCATTGTATTAGTCAGCACACAAGAACTAGGCAGGGGCAGACTAGGGACACAAGGCCCTTCATTGCAAGGACAAAAGAGGTGTCCCCCAGGGTGATCAGGGCAGTGGTAGTGCAAGCTGAGGTTACCTACCCCTTCTAAGCTCTGAGGAGGGTCTTCTTCTCTATTAGGAAAGGGGACTGCAAATGCCACTGCCATGGGGATCTGTGGATTTCAGTTTGCCGAGAGTCTATACTTCACCTGCAACTGATTGGAGAGGTCAAGGGCCTCCAAGTCCTGAGGCCTCTCAAGAAATATCACTGTAGGCCAGTCCAAGCCTGTTTACTTTTCTGCACTTCAGTCAGCTTGGACAGGCAGCATTAACAATGAAAGTTACACCAAGTGTCCCACACCACGTTGCTTCTGTAGGCCAAACTCACTTTACACACCAGGGGCTCCTTCTCTTCACCCCACAAGCCATGCTCCCATCCCCATCTACTGGGCGGACTCTCCGTAACCCCCTGTTCCCTCCGTGGCCATTCCACACCATCATTCTTATTTCTTTTCTTTCTGTCTGGAAGATAAGCAATTCAATGTGTCAATACTGTAATTTCCAGTGAGAGGATGAGCACAGCTGAGACAGAGAATGACATCAAGTTGAGTATAAGGCATCACAAACTTGGCCAATTAGATTTTAAAATTTTGTCAGTCTCAGGGGTTACTAGCAAACTTAAAAGGACAAGATTTTTATCAGTAGATGTCAATAAATATCAATTTCACCACCCACACACAAATGGATGGAAATCTTCATCAGTAATAGCTGAAATTTACAGAGACAAAAAGAAAAATGATGCTTGAGAGCTTATTAGAGTCAAAATCCAATGACTTTTGAATTAGGCTTGTTACAAACAGATTAGCAAACAAACACTAAAAACAGGTAGGCTCTGTTGACTTAGGGATACTTTCTTTGTATAGTTAGATATGTGATGTCGACAATTGTGTTTTAACAGGTATAAAGCTTTAAGTTTTTGAATCGCACTGCTAAATTTTCAGCAACTATGAAAATTTTTAACAAAAATGAATGCTGAAATCCTATAATTTTGTGAAACTGAAAATTTAAATCAATAATTCAAAAACACAAACATCTCTCAAAGTTATAAAACAAAAAACAAAAACAAGTCGTCCCATGCCTAGCTATTGGTAACATAAGGAAGGACTAAATTTCTCTCACCTACAGCTTTTGGCTCAAGAGTCTGGTGCATTAGCCCTCATGCCTGCATCTCCAGTTTTTCAGCTGACCCCAGGAAATCTATTTAAGTCTTTGATGGAGGCCGTTCTTTGCTGTTGCTGGGAGGATGAAAGGCAGGTTAGGGGCTCAAACTCATCTCAGCCAAGTTGTGTAAGATTGGGATGTTCTCTGCCTCTTGGCTCCATCCCTCTGTCTCAGTAAGAGCACAAGAGAGCAGCTGAGAAGCAGCGTGAGCCCCAGCCAGCTAGATGACAGCAATATCAACAGCAACTCTTGCTGTAGTGACCTCAGAGTGAAGGGAAAGAAAGAGGCAGCTCAGGTCTTCATTGGAAAGAAGCACAGAAAATTATAAGCGGGGGGTGGGGGCACTGTCCAGATGATCTCGAGGGGGTGGGGGAGAGAGACAGAGAGTGGGGGGGTGGGGGTGGCGCACAGAAGGCAGGAACTGAAAATTCCCTCCCAAAAATATCAATTATTGAGGGTAAGGTGTGAAAGGGGCAATATAGACAGGAAAGTTTAAAGTCTTTCCTTTCCCTTCACCACCCCAAAGCAAGCAGTTGTGCTAACAACTATTTATAACAATCTGAGCCCTAATTCAGGCACAAGCACATCTATCTGAAAAACTGGGATGATGGAAGGGGAATAAAACCTGATGCTGAGTTCACACACACGGCCTCCTCTACATTTCACTTGTGAATATGCCTCCCAGCCCAGGTAGACAGAGATGCGCTAGCTTTGCTCCAGTTGGGATGCTAAAAATAAGGATGCAGATGTTGGGTGACTAGCCCATGCTGCAACTTCCACACCCTTATTTTTAGGGTGCTAGCTTAAGCAGGGCTAATGTGTCTCTGTCTACCCAGCCTAGGAGGCACGCTCACATGGGGAGTGTAGACATACCCTCAGCATCCAGAGCAACAAAGATGCTTGCAGACAGGATCTAGGAATCAGGAGGTACAATTCATGCATTTTACCACTTCAACTCCAGGGCATTAGCAAGGAACCATTATTTTATTTATTTATTTCAAATATAAGTCAAGGAAAACTAATCACTTCAAATACAGATTTAAAACATACACTCTCCCCCCAGCAAGAAGAAAAAGAGGAGCCACAATTTCTGTCCTGCCCACCCCGCAAATAAATAAGCTTCTTCTACTTGTTTTTAACTAATATTGCACTTTGTTAATTCATGTTACTGCAGGGGAAGAAGGAGGCAGAAGCCTTTTAACTTAGGCTCCCATGTACCCACAGAATCCACCCTCCATTGTACCTTCGGCTGGGACAAGTCATGCGCCCGGCACATGTAATCGCCAGGTGTGCACACAACATGCATGCATGTACCCCACTTTGAACTAGTTGGGAGTATGGACACTACACATAAAAGCTTTCTTTGCACGCTCACGTCCATGCTGAATGTACTATGGACACACAATGAATGTGAGTGCTTCAAAAGCTGCATTAATGTGAGGCTGACATTCTCCAATGTTGCATATGTCAGTTAAATGTTATCACATCTCTTTAAGGAGCTTCTCAGTCTCACAATATTACCTCCCTCCTCCCACTTATTAAAGACTAACAGTGGGGGAAGGGGAATCACTTAGTTCCTTTGACAGAGTACTAAGATCTTGGGAAAGGTTTTTAGTGTTTTTGTTCACTCATTTCCTTTGTTGGGAATCAGGAGTTTAATAGTGGAATTTAGGTCCAGAAAATTAGACTAGTCATAACCAAGTGTTGTGCACACAACAGCTATTGTAAATTCACTTTATTATCTACTGTAACATTAGAAAGATGCAAAAGAACAAAAAGAAAAAAGGAACTATAGCAATATTATATATTCAGAGCCCTCCTGCCAGGCTAAGGGGAAAAAATAAAACATCCTTTGCTGAATTTCAATCTTATTCCTCATTGGACAATAGCCACACACAAAGCACCCTCTCGCTCAGTGACTTCCTCCCTAACCTTCTACGCCACACTGCAATAGACTGTCCCTACCATATAAAACTCTCCCCTGCGGATGCTGACTGAGTCTGTCATTGCTTGTCAGTGAGGGCCCCTTCTGGCAGAGTCTATCGCAATCCACACACCACCTGACCCTATTCATCAACAAGGCTGCAGAAATTGAAGCAGCAATAAAACACTAAGACAACAACAGACATGAATAGAAAAGCAGCAGCTCATATCAGTGCTGGAAAAAGTGCATTTTAGCAACAAAAGAAGAGAAGACCTTGAAAATTTTTAATATTCAAAAGGGACCAGAAAAAAAAATTAAGTCCTTCCCTTGCTTCACTGATATTTTAAGTTAGTAAACACTGAGGTCCAGATCCCCAAAGATATTTAAGGGTATGGCTACACCTACATTTGTACAGCGCTGGGAGTTACAGCTGTCTTCGTACAGCTGTGTAGGGAAAGTGCTGCAGTGTGGCCACATTTGCAGCATTTGCAGCGATGTTGGGAGTGGTGCATTGTGGGCAGCTATCCTACAGAGCACCTCGTCCCATTTTGGCGCTGTGGGTTGTGGGAAGGGGACGGAAGGGTGTAGGTCATTCCGCTTCCTGTCCCAACGCCACATGGTGCATCGCTACACATCCCAGCAGTTTGACACCATTGTGAGTCTGCAGCATGATTTCTGTTAGAAATGGAGCCCGAGCTGCTGAGGACTTTGCTGATGAATGTCACCAGCACATCACGTTTGGCAGTGGAGCTATTCCTTCAGCTCCAAAGTGACAGTGAGGAGTCCGACGATATCGATTCGCCTGACGCGCATGACAATAAATTGCTTGTGGCAGTAATGGATGTGCTCAGCACCGTGGAACGCAGCCTTTGGGCTCGGGAAACAGGCACTGAGTGGTGGGATCACATCGTCCTGCAAGTATAGGATGACGAGCAGTGGCTGCAGAACTTTTGGATGAGAAAAGCCACTTTCATGGGACTGTGTGCTGAGCTCGCCCCAACCCTGCAGCGCAAGCACATGAGATTGAGAGCTGCCCTGTCAGTGGAGAAGCAGGTGGTTATTGCAATCTGGAAGATGGCAACTCCAGACAGTTACCAATCGGTCGCGAACCAGTTTAGAGTGGGAAAGTCGACCGTTGGAATCGTGTTGATGCAAGTTTGCAGGGCCATTAATCGCATCCTGCTAAGAAGAACCGTGACTCTGGGGAATGTGCAGGACATTCTAGATGGCTTTGCACAAATGGGTTTCCCTAAGTGTAAAGACAGATTGATCAGTAACTCTCACGGTTAGCCCAGAGAGGAAAGTCTGGCAGTGGGAAGAGTGAGGAAGGGAAGTGGATTATTTCCTCCTTTGTGTGAACTCAGAGTCTCTGGTCTGGGGTCCCTCCAGGAAGGGTTTGGAGCACGAGGAGCCAAATCCCTGAATTTTGCTGGTGCAGCGAGACAATCTGAGTGGTAATTAAGCTTAGAGGTTCATGCCAGGCACCCAGATTTTGGAAGCTTAAGCCTCCAGACTTTGAAAGCATTGTAAGGGCTACTGGGGTTTCTGTGCATTGGGGAAGCAGAGGGCAGGCGGGGGCGGAAGGGGGGAGAAGCCTGCCATGAATACTATCCCTCATTTTTCCACGATTTTATCCTGCCAGATATTCGCTCTGCAGGGTCACGCTGAGAAGAGAGCGGGGAGGGTCTTCTACAGCAATGCGGTTCCGCCCTGTGTCCCTATTGCAGCTGCCTGTGGCAGCAATGGTCCCCCCGACCCTCACGGCACAGTGGCGCAGACGCGTATTAGCCTGACTGGGACAAGACCACGTGGTGGCTCTCCCTAATAAACTTGTGCGAAGCACATGCCAAGCTCTGGGCTGAACTTTTGAAGAGATTTACAGAGGCCAATTCCGCAATGTAATAGACCACATCATGGGGTATTTCCACATTCTAGGCATGCATGCACTTGCAGCAAACTCCCCTCCTCTCCCAAACATTTCCATCCTTAAAATAGAAAGCTGCTTACCGCGGAACCCGCTCTAAAACTGTTTTAAAAGCCAAGAAATCATTTATTAAAAATACAGTACATAAAAGGGCAGGGGGGTAGGGTGCTGAACTGTACAGTCAGAGGTTTGAATATGTCCTGCTTTTCCTTAACTGTGGAGAGGGCAATAGATGGACGCATATTCTATTCTGGCACCACCCCACCTGGCATCTGATAATTAATCAGAAGGGGTATTTCTCTGTGGTTCTCACAAGCGCTTGTGGATCACCCGTGGGCGTTTCCTTGACATTTACACAGGCTGGCCTTGAAAGGTGCATGATGCACGCATTTTCGGAACACTGGGCCTGTTCAGGGAAGCTGCACGCCGGGACTTTTTCCCAGACGCCAAATCACAGTAGGGGACGTCGAAATGCCATTGTGATCCTTGAGAGACCCGCTTACCCGTTAATGCCATGGCTCATGAACTGTATACAAGGAAGCTTGACAGGAGCAAGAACCGCGTTCAATACAGGCTGAGCCAGTGCAGAATGACTGTGGAGTGGCTTTTGGCTGTTTAAAAGGCGCTGAAGATGTCTTTATGGAAAGCTAGACTTGGGAAAAGGCAGCATCCTGCGGTTATAATCCGCATGCTGTACCCTCCATAATATTTGTGAAGGGAAGGTGAAACATTCAGGTAGGAATGGACCTCCGAGGTTCAACACCTGGGGCTGAATTTGCACAGCCAGAGAGCAGGGCTACTAGAGAGGCCCAGCACAGGCTACAAGGATTAGGATGCCTTAAGGAAGCAATTTGAGGCTGAAAGCCAACCAGGTAAAGTTTTGGTGCCTTGCACCGGGAGTGAAGTGCAGTGTGTTACAATTATTTGCAGCTGCTATTTTCTCTTGGGGTACAGTATGTGTTCACTTTGTCAAGTAATAAAAACTGTTTAAAGCCAAGAATCATTAGTTAAAAATTACAGTACATAAAGGGCAGGGGCGTAGGGTGCTGAATTGTACAGTCAGAGGTTGAATGTCCTGCCTGGAGTCTTGCTGTGCAATGCCTGCTGCACTTCAGGATTAATATGCCTGCATGATATGGGGGTTGAGTGCATAGGTAAGGTCGTAGTTCTCAGGGCTGGTAGGTGAACGTACAGGGTGCGGGGGCAGCTGTAGTGGTAAGAACCAGGACGCTGGAGCAGGGGTTTTGAGCAAACAGTGGGGCACAAGGGGGACAGCTTTGGATGCGGGTGGGGTTGGCGTTAGCTGCAGTGATCTGCCTGCATGGCTACAGTGACTGCATTACAGTCCGTTTGCACACCGGAGGCTTATCAACTGCTTCATGCTTTCTTGGTAGCCAATTCCTTCTCCTGCTTGTGTTTTCCCTCCACTGATCCATTTCTTCTCTCCCGATCTGCAGCCTCTATATTCTCCTCATGTCGGCATACATGATTCATCACTGCTTTCACCATAATCTTCTTTGTCTTTCCTTGCGCTCCTCTGCTTCTTCTTCACCAACAAGTTCCAGCTGCTGCGACTGGCTAGCTTCCTCCTGGCTTGAGAAGAGCTCCTGGCTGCATGCCTCCTGGGACTCCGGGGTGTCTCCCACCACCTCAGTGGCCTCACTCTCGGTTTCCTCTACACCCTCCCCCTCCTCTGAACTGTCCATCGTGGTCCTCGGATTGGTAGTGGGGTCACACCCAAGTATCACATCAAGCTTCTTGTAAAAACGGCAGGTCGTGGGGGCAGCACCTGAGCGGCGGTTTCCCTCATGGGCTTTGCAATAGGCACTCCACAGCTCCTTTACTTTAACCCTACACTGCAACGTCCCGTTCATGGCCCCTTTGCAGCATGGGCTTTGATATCTGGCCATAGGTATCATAATTTCTACGGCTGGAGCGCAGCTGTGACTGCACAGCTTCCTCACCCCAAACACTGATGCGGTCCTGCAGCTCAGAAGTGTTCCATGCTGGGGCTCGTTTGGGGCATGGAGGCTTGGTCAGTGATTGATTGATTGATTGCACTCCACACCTGGCTGAGCAAACAGAAAGGGGATTTTTAAAATTCCCAGGCCATTTAAAGGGTGGGTAACCTGAGCCCAGGGCAGTGGAGTGCAAAACGATGAGCAGAGTGGCTGAAAAGGTATGCTGGGATACCTTCTAATACCCTGGAGGCCAATAACAGCGCTTTTGGTGGCCACACTTGATGAGCAGCGCTGCATCACCAGCGCTGGAATCGCTACACCCCAAGCAGACCAGGTGTAACCCCATCACCAGCACTGCAACTCTCCAGTGTAGCCAAGCCCTAAGCTCCTGACTCTTACTGAAATCAATACAAATTAGGTACCTAATATCTTTGAGGATCTGAGCCAGGAAATTTTGTTTTTTCCCCCCTATGACTTGGGCACAAAACTACACTTAGTCAATTTCACTTTTCATTTTTACGGTCACAAAAAGATAGCATTTCCAAGGTCAAAAGAATCTGGTATCCCTTCCCCTGAAAATGAGGAAGGGAGGGAGGGAGAAGGGAGGGAATGACCCACAAACCGAAACAAAAACCAACACCCTGCAAACAGAATTTTTTATTGAAGTTTTGGTTGTCAATGTCATGGAAACATTTCTATTCAGGTTGGATTTGGGTACAACCTCTTAACAAAACTGAATTATTAGACCTTTGCTATTTGAAGAAGACCCCATAGTTAACGACAGACTCACTGACTGGTCAAAGAATTTTAGAGTCACTTGACAGATAAACTATAAAGAATTGCCTAATCCTCCTTGCGCATTATAGCCTTCTTTTACATCTGGTAATTTCTGAGTTTCAGAGATAACTTAAGGCTCTCTAGTCTCCAAACCCACTTTTTACTTCAGGATGACACAGCCATCAATCATTTTTCTATCATGATATGGCCAAAGGCTGTTGTGACCTATATCCAGAGACACTGCATGATGCAAAAAGTGAACATGGAGTGAGGTGGTAACAGACAACTCATTTATAGATACTAAGCAGTGCAGGCTGGAAGCTTTTAGCTATTGAATTGTAAGGATCTGGGTTGGATAGGGTAAACGCTATATACTAAAATCTGCTGATCATCATCATCTGCCTGAATAGGACTCCATGTTGTGCAGAAGAAGATATAGCTTCTTGATGATTAAGGGATTAATCTCCCCTCCGTGCATACTTATATGCAATTAGTATTAATAGGATTTACATGCAGGCATCATGAATTAACCCTTGCGGTCCATTCCGCACGCACACAATCCCAAGGAACACAGCCAGCTTTATAGACTATAGATCAGAGGTCCCCTATCTGTGGGGTGCGCCCCCTTTGGGAGGCATGGCCGAACATTCAGGGGGCACCCTGGGAGCTCTGGCCAGCCCCCATGAACGGGGGGGGGGGGGGGGCGGAGGGAGTGACAGCTCCAAAATCTGAGCCCGGCCCCCTCTGACTGGAGGGTGTTAATGGGCCACTTTAATGTGAATGGTCCCTTGAAATGTGTTCAATACTTATGCTAAACAATCTGTTCCACCTCCTATTTAGCTGTATCATTTCTCAGTACCTTTACCAGATCTGAAGGAGAGCTCTGTGTAAGCTGAAAAGCTTGTCTCTCTTGCCAACAGAAACTGGTCCAATAAAAGATTACTTCACCCACCTTGTCTAATATCCTGGGATTAACACAGCTACAACACTGCATAATTTCAACATACACACACAAACTGACAAAAAAAATTCCATCTATCGTAATAGAAATTTACAAACAGGCAAAATAAGAAAAGTGCTGCTTGCAAAGTACTTTGAGTTTGATTTAAAGAGAGTTACTTCCTACATTTTGACATGCAATGTTGACAAATTGTTTTAGCAGTTAATAAAGCTTTAGCATTTTGAATCTGTGTCTACTGTCATAAATTATTGTTTGATCCTCCCCATAATTTCCCACAAATGTTAAAGTTTAAATAAAATTTTTTAAAAGCCCCTGAGAGGAGCCCAGAGCTTAAAACCCATAATTTTGGACAACTGTGAAAAATGTAAAATCAACAGTGATATTATCCATCAAAATTATAAAATAAATAAATAAAAATCACATTCTGCCAAGCCTTGCTACTGCCTCGCTACTGAGACCACAAGCATGGATTCATGTCTACTATTTGGCTTGCAAGTTGCCTGACCCTCTTATCTAGCCATTGACAAAAAAGTAAGGATACTTATTTTCTCTGGTTCTGAAGCTAGGAGGCAATAGGCTATAAATTGTTGAGACTACACAAGACCAAACATCTGCTTTTGCTTACACCCAGCCCTACTAACAAACAAGGCACGATCACATTTTCTTTCTGTTGAGCTAGCACTATTCCTATATCCTCTCAATGTGAGACTAGAATTAGATGAAAGACTGGAGACAAAAACATGAGGTTTTCTTCAGACAATTTTGGACTCCTTTTTGGGACAGGGCTAGGGTATTATTATTAAGAGGCTGAGCTAAGTAGCTGATTATTTGAAGGAGCGCAGTAAATGAATTAAGCGATTTGCCCTTGCTGCTAACATTCTCAGAAATATTGTCTGAATGATACTCAGAAATTTCCACACCTAAAAATCTAGATGTTAGGCCTGGCACACCCAAGTTTCTGTAGACCAAAGACACACATTCAAATCTGTTACACATTTAACTGCCCAATAGCCACATACATACAAACTATGTCTGTTTTGTGCAAGTTAGTTCAGATCCACAGACAAACATTTATTAACAGGAGTATAAAGCCTACTTTCAAGTCTCTATGACCCATTCGATCCTTAGCATCTCTGCTGCTGGCCCAGGACAGATATTGGGTTTTGTGATTCATCCTACTTCACAGGGACAAGGGAGAGACATTTTCTAGACAGGGAGGTACCCACCCCTTCCAGCAGAAAGCTCTGAGTGTGGGTCTGATTCATGTTTCAGCTAAGTGAGTCACGCTAAGGCAACGGTGATGCAGGGACATGCAATACCCCCAGGCACCCTATGGCCCCAGTCGTGTCAGCGAGAGGCCACTTTTGCAGGCAGCCGCTGCTATTGCACGTGGCCCGCCCCTTACCCAAGCCGGAGAGCCGCTCCGTCAGTCCCGCGTTCCTTATGGCAGCGGGGCCGTGGTCCACCCCTCTTCTCTTCTGTAAGACAAAGAGGCTCCGTTAGGATCCACTGCGAGGTGAGGCTGGGTCCTCACAGACGCGGACTGAGCCGCAGAAATCACACAGAGCCGCGAATCGCCTTGGGGAGGGTATTTTCCTTCCCGACCAGCCATCAGTGCGCCGTGGGGTCCGCTCCCTGAGGGCGCTTCACGCGAGAGCGGCAGCGTGTCCCCGCTGGCACAGGAGCGTGGAGGGACTGTACCCCGCAGCCTGGGCCACGCCGTCCCCGGGGAAACCCGCTAGGACAGCGAACCATTGCGGCTACTGAGACCAGCCAAGCACGATTCCCACCGCACCCGGGACCCGCCATCGCTGCTGGCCGGGCGGCAGGTTCCTCCGCCCGCAGAGCGTCTCTCGGGGGTGCCGGGACCGCCGATCCCTTTGTGCTGAGCGGCAGGGAGTCTCTCCGAGCCCGTCTGCCGCCTGGGGGCGAGACTCACCCCCACCCTTCGGGGGGGCAGGGGGCGCCTGCTCCCCCCCGCGATGCTCACCTGCCCCCTGGAGAACGGGGCTCCGATCAGCGCCACGGAGTGGGCAGGTTTCTGGAGCTGCAGCGTGGAGCCCGCCTGCTTCCGCAGGAGCCGGGCGAAGCTGCTGCGCAGAGACATGATGCAGAACCGCTAGCTGCTCGCGCGGCCGCCGCGCTGCCCCTTTTAACCCGCGCGCGAGCGCCGCTGCCCCCCAGGCCACCCGCGCCAGAGTCAGAAGCCGGTTCCCCGCCCCCCCACGCGGCCGTAGCCCCGCCCTAGACACACCCCTGGGCCCCACCCTGGTTGGCCAATGGCAGCGCTGCCGGCTGGGGGTGTGCGGCGCGCGTGCGCCCGGCCGCGAACCTGCCGGCAACCTGCCGAAGCGTCCCCGTTGCCGCTGCTGCTCCCCCTCCCCCTGTAAAAACCGGCCGCGCTCCCACACGGGAGACCAGCGCAGAGACTCGCCCACCTGGCTCCTCTCGGGTGCTCAGCTCTCACCTCTCCCCCGGGCACCAGCTCCTTCGGGGCCGCTCGGATCCAGCGACCACCTCCCGACGGTCCCCGTGCCAGGCCCATTGTCCTGGCCAGCCTCGAGTCTCCCTGCTGCCGCACGCAGGGCCCCGCCACCCCCTGAAACTTGCGCGTGCTGCAAACACCCTTCTCCCACGAAGGTAGGGCTGGTGAGCCCAGCCACGGCATCATGCACTGCTGGCAGGTGGCCGGGAGGCCGCTGTTGGGCGCTGTGCAGTGACTAGCTCCTGCCCAGCGTGTCCCCCACTCCTCCCAACCACCCCATTCCAGTAGCCACGTCTCCTCACGGAGCTACCACAGTCCTGTGCTCCACCATTCCTTCCTTCCTGCCGTTACAGCAACAGCGGCACCTAAAGCATGATGCTCGCTAACTTGCATCAGGGGATACTTCTCTGGATGCTCTATCACTGGCCCTTCACTAGCTTACACACACCATTTACAAACAAACAAACATACTTAATGGAGGGCATGGCTACACTTAAAACACTGCATAGCTATAGCACTTTAATTAAGAAGCAACCCAGGGAAGAGAGTTCGCTGGTAGGATTCCGTAAATCACTTCCCAGTAATTACATCAGCTGGATTGCTAACTAGGAGTTAGGTCTTTATAATGTTACTAAGGCCTCACCTACACTGGCAGGTTTCTGCACAGTAAAGCAGCTTTCTGCATTGTAACTCCAGGGGGGTAAACACTACGAAGCCACTGAGTGCGCAGAAACTGCACATTTGCAACGCTGTAAAAAAACCACCCTGCCGAGAGGCATATAGCTTTCTGCACCAGCAGTACAGCGCCATGGTTCCCTTTAGAAATCCTGGTCGATTACAGTGCTGTGACTGGCCTCTGGGAGGTTTCCCACAATGCCTGTTCTTGCCTCTCTGGTCATTGATTTGAACTCTACTGCCTTGTCCTCAGGTGACCAACCATCATCCTCACCCCATAAATTCCTTGGGAATTTTTAAAGTCCCCTTCGTGTTTGCTCGGTGACTCATGCAGTCGTCTCAGCGCATCCTTCCAGGTGTCCACGCCTGCTCCACCCACCATGCGATCCCCCACTTGGACCAATGCCAAGCTGCTGGATTCATCACCATTTGGGGAGAGGAGGCTGTCCAGTCCCAGCTGTGCTCCAGATGTAGGAATTATGATACCTTCAGACAGATTTCACAATGCATGACAGAAAGGGGCTATGACTGTGACACACTTCAGTCCAGGATCAAAGTGAAGGAGCTGTGGAATACCTACCACAAGGCGCAGGAGGCAAACTGCCACTCCGGTGCTGCACCCACGACCTGCCGGTTCTACAAAGAGGTGGTCATTGTACTACTCAGTGGTGACCTCACCTCCACTGTGAAGGCCACTATAGATACTTCAGTGGCTTGCTTGCCAGTCGAGAGTGGACCGAGCCAGGAGGAGGAAATCTTGGACAAGGATATGGAGAGGGACCCAGAGGCAGGGGATGACTCAGAGGTCAGAAATGCATGCAGCCAGGAGCTCTTCTCTACACCAGAGAAGGCTAGCCAGTCACAGCTGTTATATCTTTGTGAAGTGCAAATAGGAGAGGAGGCCCTTGGTAAATGGCTTTGATTTGGGGAATCAATGAAGTGAGTTGTTGGGGGCAGGAGGGTTGCAGAAAGCAGGCTTGTGTCTCTATGATGCCCGTACCACCACATGCCTAGTCTGAGCGGCAGAACAGGGTGCTGACTGACTCCCTCACTTCACAGGAATCTGCCTCAGAGATCTCCAGGAAACTCTCATGGAGATACTGGGCAATCCGCTGCTGCAGGTTCTTTGGCAGAGCTGCTTTGTTTCTTGCCCCATTAACGATAAATTTCCCGCACCACTCTGTCATCACTGTGAGGAGGGGGTGAAACCATTGCTGCACACAAGTGAGCCGCATAAGGGCCAGGCTGGAAGCTGCAGTCACAGAGAAGACCTTCACTTGATTCCCTGCTCACCCTCAGCAGCGTGATATCATCCATAATGAACAGAGCCTGTGGAAAATGTGGGAACAGGAATGATTATGAGGCCTCCCTGGAATGCTGGCTTTCCCCAAGAGCCACGTGCTCAGTGTACAGTATGACCTTGGAACAATGATTTCCCCTCCAGTCACTCACCATTTTGGAGGTCTTGTGGCTCATTTGTGCTTGCCTGGGGTCAGCCAGTTAGTGACAGGTATGTGAATAGTGGCTGTGGTTTAAGTCAGTGGTCTGAGTGTTGCAAACAATACTGCTTTTGTAAAATGTTGCATTTTGGCTTCAGAGATTTGACCTTGGGACCCCAGCCTCCCTCTTTGTTATCACTGGCTGAACGGCTGTGCAGAATTAGAAAGCAGCCACGAAGAACTAAAGAGGACTTTCTGCGTGAGATCATGACGCACTCTGCAGCCGAAAAACAAGAATTGAAGGAGTGGTGGGACAGCGAGAAGAGGGACCAAAAGGAGAACGCAGTGTGCCAGAACGAAGCCATGGAGTGGCTCTTTAAATGTTATGAAGCGCCAAGTGGACACGCTCCTGGCGCTACTAGCACTGCAAACCAAGCAGCTCTGCGCCCGCCCTCCCCTGTAGCTCCTGTCACAAAACTCTTTTCCGTGCGCACCCCCCAGACATCGCCAACACACTCTTATCAACCTCCTGGCTCCAGTCTTTAGCCACTGCATTTCACTCCTTCCCCGTCACAGTCCAGCAATGCAGACTCCCAGTACCGATTGCACTCAACAGCCGTCCCTCTGCAGTTTAGCCCTACTGAAGTACAGTACCCGCTGCACTGTACTCCAAAGGACAAGGTTGGATATGATACCTGGACATACATAAATCTTTAATCATCCTGGGACCCCACGTCATCCCTTCTCCCATCCCCCTCAGTGCTGATGTGATTTTTTGTTTGTCTCTCTCCTCTGATGGTTGTTTTTTAATAAAATAATTGTTTTGGTTTGTCTTTATTCCATTAACTGAAAGGAAACAGAGGCTTGCAACGGGCAGTTTTCTTACATCTTCATAGTACATTGTCTGCACCAATCACAATCACCTCCTAGCATTACAGGCACTGGACTCCTGAGCATAGCAACAAACATTAGTGTCTTTCAGCTTCAAATTGCTGCCTCAAGGCATCCCTGATCCTTATGGCCCCACGATGCACCCCTCTAATAACCCTGGTCTCTGGCTGTTCAAATTCAGCCTCCAGGCACTGAGCCTCAGGGGTCCAGCCCTGAGTGAAGCTTTCACCCTTCCCTTCACAAATATTATGGAGTGACAGCACATGGCTATAAGCACAAGAATATTGTCATCGGCCTGGTCCAGTCTCCCACATAGGCACCACCAGCAGGCCTTTAAATGGCCAAAAGCACACTCAATAGCCATTGTGCACTTGCTCAGCTTGTTGTTGAACTGCTCCTTGCTACTGTCAAGGTGCCCCATGCATAACTTCATAAGGCACGGCATTAAGGGGTTGGCAGGGTCTCCCAGGATCACAATGAGCATTTCAACTTCCCCTACAGTGATCTTCTGGTCTGGGAAGAAAGTCCCTACTTGTAGCTTTCTGAACGGGCCAGTGTTCCGAAAAATGCGTGTGTCATGCACTTTTCCTGACCATCCTGCATTAACATCTGTGAAATGCCCACAGTGAACCACAAGTGCCTGGAGAACCATTGAGAAATACCCCTTCCGATTCATGTACTTGGTGGCTAGATGGTCTGGTACCAGAATTGGAATATGCGTGCCATCTAGCACCTCTCCACAGTTAGGGAAGCCCATCTGTGCAAAGCCATCTACAATGTCACGAATGTTGCCCAGAGTTACGGTCTTTCAGAGCGGGACGGAATTAATGGCCCTGCACACTTCCATCAACATGAGTCCAACAGTTGTCTTTCCCACTCCAAACTGGTTAGTGACGATCAGTAGCAGTCTGGAGTAGCCAGCTTCCACAGTGCAATCACCATGCGCTTCTCCAATGACAGGGCAGCTCTCATTCTCATGTCCTTCTGCTGCAGAGCTGGGGCAAGCTCATCACATAGTCCCATGAATGTGGCTTTCCTCATCCAAAAGTTCTGCAGCCACTGCTCATCATCACATACATGCATGATCCCACCTGTGACCAGGATCCTAATGGGGAGCCAGCTGTGGTCACTCTATTAGAGTGAACTGCAAAGAATGGGGCAGCCAAACCCCAAAAAGCTGGGGAATATTCCAATACTTAGATTTACCAAGCCAATATAAAACACCTTCTTTGTTACCTGACTTTGTTACCTACTCAGAAATCCAAACACAGTTCCCTTAAAGTGAACCAGCCTCAGGCTTCCATCGAGATACCTATATCAAATAAGTTTTACAGAAATTTTCATCATATTTCATCATATAAAAGAAAAAGTTCTACCAATCCCAAAAGATTGGACACATTACCTCCTAGGTTAATGAATGTTCCAGATCTTACCCAAATACACGCTACAGCCAATTCTTATCTAAAGGTTTATTTATAAAAAGAAAAAAAAGTGAGAGTTAATATTGGTTAAAGGAATCCATTACATAAAGTAATGGCAAAGTTCTTGGCTCAGGCTTGTAGCAGTGATGGAATAAACTGCTGGCTTAAAAGTCAAGTCTCTGGAGTACATCCACAACTTGGATGGGTCATTCAGTCCATTGTTCAGAGCTTCAGTTTGTAGCAAGGTTCCTCCAGAGGTAAGAAGCAGGATCGAAGATCAAATGCAGGTGTTTCCAGGGCCTTTTATAGTTTTTGCTATGTGGAGGGCAGTCCATTGTTCTTGCTGTGGAAAATCACAGCAACAAGATGGAGTTTGGAGTCACATGTCCAAGCATTTCACCTAGTCACAGCAGGAAATTTCATTAAGTGTAGATGGGCCTCTCCCATGTCCATTGTTAGTTAAATGTTCTTTTGATGGGTCACTCAATTTGAATAGTCCCTCCAAGATATGCTGGCTAATTACTTCATGGGCGTTACCATGAAATCCAAGTATAGAGCCAATACTTACAACTTCATAACTCAACTACATACAAAAATGACACATGCATACAGATAACATAAGCATAACCAGCAAATCATAACCTTTTCATAGACACCTCACTTGACAACCTTTGTACAAGATTTGCTGCAAATATACAAAAGTTGTTGCAACAATGATCGATATGGTCATATTTTAATCAGATAATGTCACACCACCACTCAGTGCTTGTTTCCTGAGCCCAAAAGCAGGGTTCCGCTGTGGTCAACATTGCCGTGAGTGCCACAAGCAATATCATGTTGTAGCTACTACATGTGGCGAGATCAATGTTGCACTCCTCTTGCCTTTGTAGTTTAAAGAATAACTCCACTGTCACTTATGATGTGTTAGTCAGAGCAAGCAGCATATTGGTCAACAGTGTGGAATCCATTCCCATAGACTCAAGAGGCAGAGCGCACAGTACACAAACTGTTGAACGATGGCGCCGAATGCAGACAGAAGCACGGGGATTGCTGGGATGTGAAGCAATGCATCATGGGGCATTGGGTCAGGACCCAGGATGCCCCATGACCCCCTCTGCCTTCCCACAACTCTTAGCAGCAGAAGAGGAAGAGATGCTTTGTGGGATAGCTGCCCAGAGTGCACTGCTCCGAATACTGCTGCAAGTGCCATAAGTGTGAACACATTATTGCGCAGGCAGCTGACAGTGTGAACACACAACAACAGTTTCACTTCAGTGCTCTCTGAGCGGCGCTGTAACTCTGCCAGTGTAGACGTACCCTAAATCAGTGCTTTCTGTTTGTGCGTGGGTGGTAACAGCAAGGATTGGCTAAACGGGGCGGGACTCACACCACATCCTCCTTAGCAGCAGCAGCAGCAGCTTCATCCACATTTATTTTTCTTGCTTACTTCCTATGTCTGGCATGAGCTTTTACCTGAACCACATATCTCACCGAGTTACCCAATTTATCTACTAATTCCTATCCACAGGACAAAAGGGCTTGAGAAGCGTAAAGGCGTGTGATTGGCACTACAAAATGAATTCAAAGCATCACAGACCCACTGAGTGTGAACATATCACACCAACCTGTACTTGTTCTTTATTACAGAGTGATAATGCCTGTGACACAACAGACAATTCAATACACTTGGCTGAGTGTGTATTACATGTGTGTTGCACAGGTTCAGCCTGAATCGGGGGAGAGCAAACAGCAAATCCTGTGACTAGGGTCCAAGCGACAGGATGACTCATCAACATATATTGCTAGTCCCTCAGGCTACCGCCCTTCAGAATTTAACTTATGTACTGCTCATAGGATAAAAGGGTTAAGGGCCCCTTTTTAGAGAAAATTTCTCCAGGACACTCATATGGAGTACAATTCAGAGTCCTGCTGTTAAGGGTAACTGGGTTTTTGAGAGGACAGACTTCAAGATCGTGCTCTTCCAGCAGCAAGGATCATGTCATTCTAGAACTAGATATTGTACCGTTTTTGATTTTACCAGACAAAAATATACTTTTAAAGAGTATGAGCCACATAGTTTTGTGTGTCCCAGCCCCACCTGATATCTAAAACGTGTCAGAGCCCACTAAACACCCAGTAAGTATTTTTCGTACAGGTATACTGCTTTTCAGCTCCATTTAATATCCAGGAAGCATAAGCAATAAGTTTTTCTCTGTTGTGAGTTAATAGCTGAAATGGCTGTTTCCCTGATTGCTACAAAAAAATCCAAAAGATTTTATATAAACTGAGGTGCTAAGAACTGGAGCTTCTGCTAAAAGCCTCTTTTAATTTATATGCTGGCAGGGTATGCTGAGGCGGATCCATTCCCACTCTATCTTCTGGGAGAGGTAGTAGAGGGGTGCAAGGATTACGGTGTAATCAGGGATGAAATTCCCCACAAAAGCCTGTCATACCCAGCAGTGATCTAGTGCTGTTTCTGAAATAGGGAAGGGCAGCTCTAAAAATCACATTAAGCTTTTGTTTGGAGCACACTGGCCTGGTTGTAGTTAGTCCCAGGAAGGAAATCTCCTGCTTCATGAGCTGAGCCTTTTTTGGGTTTAGCTTTAGTCCGGCTTTCATTAAAACCTCACACAGGACTTCTAGTACCTTTTAATGGCATTCCCTGTCTGCCCCAGAATATCATCTACATGTTGCACAACATTTTCTTAATAGGTTTAGCTAACCCTAAACCATCAGTTGCATTCATTTACAATCCACTAAGGCATTTCAATCTTGTATACACTTGTTTTAGTTTAAATACAATTATTCTTTTTCTATTTACAAAATATCCTGATATAGATTTTCACTCCCTAATAACCTTTACTTTACACCACAGTTAATCAGAACTTTTGGATACAATTTTTAATGGTTAATCACCATTTCTTATATTCACTGATCTTTCTTGGTGCTGAGTTGGTTTCTGCTTCCAAAGCACATAGCCATCTGAAAAAGCCTCTTTGGAGCTATAGGAGGATTTTAATTAAGTAGTATGTCTTGTTTACATTTCTTTTACCCCTTCTACTGTATACACTGCACGTTCCATAGGAATGCTCACTCCTTTCATAATTTAACTTTCACTTTTTATTTGCTATACCATATTAGCCATACCAATTATATATACAAACATGTAATATATATCAATATTTTATTTTTCCTTCTGTAGCTCTCTCAGCTGTTGCTTCATTACTGAAAAAGGGATGCAGGGTCTCTATCCACTATCCTAGTTCTGCCTGTGCCCTTTTATTCCCTATTTTCATTTACTGGTTTATATTTAACATTTATAACTTAATGTAAAAAAACATTAAACTTTGTAATAGTTAACACTTTGGGTGTCTCAGTGCCAACAAAGTTAAGACAGGCCAGAGATGTTAGCTGCTGCCCAAAGACTGTGTGTATGTCAACTTTATAATATATGGAGATATACCTATCTCATAGAACTGGAATTATTGGAGACCACCAGACACAAATTTAATCAACAATTCCTTTCTTAAATCCAAAGGCCAAATGATATTTTATACAATTGCTGTAAACATGCCTAGAACCCTTAAAATAACAGCAGAGAATCTTGTGGCACCTTATAGACTAACAGACATTTTGATTTTCGTAGTTTAACTTAGAAATATTGCTGTATGGCTGTCTGTATTTCAATGTGCTGCAGTTTGGAGCACTCAGAACAACTGTGGTCGCTCCAGCTAGCCGGCTGATGGCCCATTAAGGACCATCACTACAACATGACACTGAGAGGCGGCAATACGCCTTGTACTCAGCCAATGGATGCCAGAAACTGGCCCATTTGTACTCGCAACTTCATTGCTGTAATTACCTACTTAGGAACAAAGATTTCTTCACCTGAAAAGTCTATAATAAGTATGCAAGAGCGCTCTACTCCATGTTGTTCAATCCTACTTCTCTACTCTGGAGGGACTTTGCACAGCTGAAGTTACACAAGGGACTGATGGACCATCCCATGCAGGGGATGTTCTCAGAGACTCGATTCTGAACTGCAGTTCATTCCATCCTGTACAAGGCTGAAAAAACTTTACAATTACTGATTGTATTTTGATTCGATTTAAACAACTCTAGTCTCATCTCTATCTTTTCCTTTTTGATGACATAACCTTTATATTTAGGTTCTAAGAAGATTGGCACGCGTGATTTGCGTGTAGATTGATTGTATACCCGCCACCGCCAATACCAGGATGGAGCGATGTGGCTCTCATGCAACCCAAGGGGGAGGGGGACCTCTAACGACCCTCTACTAACTGCACCCCTGAGTCATGAGCCCACGATTGGATATCCATCAGTAGCGGTCACCTGTCCCATGACACCGACCCGCTTGCTCTAATCATGACTAATGTAACCCATTGATGAATGATGTTACCCTCATGCTCCCACTACTACGTACCTCACCCACGTACACCCCGCATTAGGACATTAAGGACTGACTGTACTAATATGCTGAACCATAACCCAATACAGCAATCCCCATACTCTGTATGTGCCCAATGATATAGACTGACATGCAAACTCTGTGGTATCATCTTTATTTAAATATCTTAATAACACACTTATGAATGTGACTGGGTCTGGGCTTGTCCTTTGGGGATCGAGAGAACCTTTTTTCTTTTACGGGGTGTCGGTTTCAAACCGTTCATTCGCCCAGCACGGTGAACTGAGGTGATATGGAGACTGGAGTTGTTCTAAAGAAATGCTTGTGTGATGTGTCACCAGGATGATCACCGAATAGTTTTGTCTGGCTGGTTTGTTGGCTTAGAGGTGGACAACCAGCACTCGGCTTGACTGCCCTGTTTGAAGCAATGGTCCTGAATTGGCACTCTCAGTTGGGGTCCACAAACCGCATCGTCCAAAAGCTCACCACTTAATTCTTAAATCCTTCAAACTTTGCGTGAATATCTGTGGCTGATACTTGCTCGCTGTCACCATATCTCACAAGGAGTAG